>NC_044366.1:35342977-35590001 GCF_007364275.1 Archocentrus centrarchus
GGAGGGAGACAGGACCAGAACTAATAAGAACTAATGATTAAAAGCAGAGTGTTGTATAAACAGAGTAAAACACAAGTAAGCCAGCAGTGATGGGTTGATACGGTTAATTTCAAACCTGTATTTAACAGGGAGCCACTGAAGAGAAGAAGCCAATATGGGAGAAATCTGCTCTCTTTCTAGCCCCTGTCAGTACTCTAGCTGCAGCATTTTGGATCAGCTGAAGGATTTTCAATCATTTCCTCTCCCCAACAATCAGTCACAGCTGACTGTGGCTCAAAAGGTAGAGCAGGTCATCTACTAATCTACTAGTGGTTTGATTCCTGGCCACTCCAGTCTGTCTGCCACAGTATCCTTGGGCAAAATACTGAACCCCAAGTTGCTCTCTGATGCAATGAATGTTGGCTAGAAAGCACTTTGGTATAGAAAACAGTGCTTGACTAAATGCAAATGTGTTTGTAAGTGCTTTGAGAGCTCGGCTGGAGTAGAAGATTTCACCCCACGTACAGTTGCTATGATGAGGAAATTAAACTGAGAACAGTCAGGGAGCTTTTAGGACAGCCTGATAATAATGAATTACAATAGTCCAGCCTAGAAGTAATAAATGCATGAATTAGCTTTTCAGCATCACTCTGTGACAGGATGTTTCTAAGTTTAGAGATATTGAGCAAATGCAAAAAAGCGGTCCTACATATTTGTTTAATATGTGCATTGAAGGATATCCTGCATATCCTGGTCAAAAATGACTCAAGATTTCTCACAGTGTTACTGGAGGCCAAAGTATTCTTAAGGTAATAAGCACAAGAGCACAAGAGCTTCAGTTTCATCTGAATTTAGAAGCAGGAAATTAGAGGTCATCCAGGCCTTAATGTCTTTAACACATTCCTGCCATCTGGCTTCACGGATAGATAAAGCTGGGTATCATCTGCACAGCAATGAAAATGTATGCAATGCCTTCTCGTAAAACCTCCTACTGACCTCTACTTAACATAAACAGGTGTCATTACTGCCAACGTGGGTTGTGTCCATTTACTATTATTTTATAGACTTTATCTTTAGCCAACAGTTAATAATTTCCTTGGATGTTACCTGCTCTGGCCCCTGGAAGACAATCAACAATGGTTGCAGCTATGCAAAACACTACTGTGCTCTGTAACAGGAAGAGGAACTGACACAATACCCCAATGAGAGCCAACAGCAGCTGTGATAGCTGTCAATCAAAGCAGCAATGCCTTTAATCCTTAAAAAAGTCCAAATAAAGAAGATATAAAAAGATTTCACCCCACATACAGTTGCTACGATGAGGAAATTAAACTAAAAATAGTTTTTGTGCTGTTGTGTAAATATGTTCTTTTGGCTCTGGGGATCCATGGAGATTGACTTGCCTTTGGAGCTAGGCTCAAGTGGTCATTAGAGGAAATGCAGTTTTTAGCACTTGTGCACTGGCTTCATTTTTCAGCTCCAGAATGGTAAATGGACTAGTTCTTATAGAGCGCTTTTCTACTCAGATATGAGCACTCAAAGCGCTTACACAACACATTCACATTTACCCCACGCACACGCATTCATACAAGCACTTCCATGATTAATTAATTAAGCTAAGTGCCTTAATCGTCTAACATTCACTCACATTCATACTCCGACGGAACGGTCGGAGAGCAACTTGGGGTTAAGTATCTTGCCCAAGGATACATTGGCACGCAGCCTGCAGTAGCCAGGAATTGAACCACTGACCTTCCAATCAGTAGGTGACCTGCTCTACCTACTGAGCTACAGCCACCTACAAGCTATCATTCATTTGCCCTGTACCATACAGTGCTAGCCTATTGCAAGCAAACTTTGATATGTTCACTGTGGAAAACAGAATAATTGTTGTCACTCTCCAGATCTTTGTTGCAGATGGAGAGAAAGTGATGAGAAGGCTGCGCATGGAGAATGTGATGGTGCTGCGCACGGACAGAAAAGCTCTTTATATCTACAGCGAATCGCAGTGGATCAATGTATTGGTAACTGTTGCTGGAGACGCATAATAACAGAATGGAAACACCACAAGAATTAACACACTTTAAACAAATGTTATTTTTAGATTTCCAGCTGCTGAGGCTCCAAATTCGATTTTATTGTGAGCACAAGCCAGTGTAGCCCAAAGGTTAACAGCTATGTGAAATCTACAAAATAGATTCCAGCACCTAGAAGTGGGGTGAACAAGGTGAAGGTACTTTTATTAGACTTCATTAACAATCACAATGTATTTTCTCTGTGTGTTTCCATTCCTGCATGGACCAGCAGGAGCCCAGGTACTGACTTCATACTGTTAAGCCACAGGATGAAGAGAAGTTGAACAAGACCCCCAGCCGAAGGCTGTTCACTGGCAGTGAGACTGGACTGTGGTCTAACATCTGACCAGCTCTTCAAAGACTCACAGCCCTTTTCTTGTATTTATGTACATATTAATATTCTGTATATAAAAGATGGATGTAACCACTGTGATATCACCCATAAACTAGTGAAGTCCTACTGTGAAGCCTCGTTTTCACCATCACCATCTTGGTGTTGTGAAACTGGACATGATGACTGTGAAACTGAGAAGCGCTGTATTCCTATCACAGGTCGTTAGCCAATGAGCACCCCCAGTTTATCATCCTTTCTAACTTTAGTAACATCATAATTTATAAAATGAACAACGTATTTTATTTGATAATACTTGACTCTAGCCACTGAAACCAATAAAGGCACTGAGAAAGTACCTACTGAGGTCACAGAGAAAGGCAGATAAGGGTCATTTTCTCATAGACTTTTACACAAGTGGAAGTCTTTTTGCACCCAGATCAGTCGTCCCCTGCTGGCCTTAAAAATAAAATGCAGGGTTCAGCTACTTCTGCATTGGATTCCCTTTTCAGACCTGGAAGCTATGTCTATCTTTTATGTCTCAACTGATGATTTATGCATGCATGTACAGTACTTAAAAGCACTTAAACAGCTCTTCATCATTACACACTTGAATGAAAGTGTATTTTTTTTTTTCTGTAATATTTCCTCACGATGCTGCAGTGATCCACCTCCTATGAAGAGGTCAATAAAAAAAATTAAAACAGATACTTTCTGTTACCTTGATCAGAATATGCTTGTTTACTGTGATTAATGATCTGTTCTCCCTGAGCCACAGTTGGTGTTCACTTTTTGTATTTTTCAAAAACAGCTTGTAGTGTTGTGTGAATTTCAGTTTCACTGCCATCTAATTTCAACCTTCATTTGATTTGTTATTCATTGGCTTGTTTTTGGAGCCAGCCTCAAGCAGCCTGTAGGAGACCTGCACTTTTTAAGCTCTTTTTGTTATGGCTTCACTTTTCAACCGGTTTTATTTGATTCATTTTGTGAAGCTGTCAGGAGCTTGAAAATGTCTAGCATTACAGGGTCTCCAATGATGATCTGTAATCACTGTAGAATCTACAGTGATCCAAAACCAAGGAAACACATCAGTTTTCCCTTTAACAGCCACATTAGTGATGGACTTAAATGTAGCTAACCTGCCTGAATCATGACCTCAGGTTTGAGGTGAAGGCATCCTCCACACACTCGCACAGTTTCCACACCTGTGTACAAACTTTCAAACGTGCACGAGTTTGATCATTTCTTCTTTATTTTAAATGCAACAGCAGTTGTGACACCAAACAGCCATGTGCTCTGCTGGGTGTCCTTGAGCAAGACATTTTCAAGACATTGATCAGTTTCAAACTATATCTTGAGTGTCACTGAAATACACCATGACGTGGGCCGAGTGAGTACTTTCCTGCAGGGCAGTGGGCATGGCAAGTACTTCTCTCAGGTGAATCCCTCCAATGCCTTCGACAATATCACAAAGCAGATGCTTTTAATGTTAAAATGAACAGAAAAAACATTTTCTAACCAGAAATACACACTGGGGGAAAAAATGAACAAACCTCGAAGCAGAGATGATTGCCAAACGGGGGAAGTAATATTACATTTTTGGCATCTGTGCTGCTGCACTGGTGGTGATGTCATGCAGAGAATTTTCATCAGGTGAGATAAAAACAAGAAGGTAGAAACAGAGTGAGCTTGAGCTGCACATAAAATACATATAAAAAGGATGGTCAGAAAATGGATTTAGAAAACCTTTATCAAAAATGACACCATGTTTCAGTAACTATAAGTGTGGCTGGATGGAGCAGCAGACTAACTACCTGACTGGCTGGGATCGTCCTGCCGGCTACTCTAAGCCTCTGAGTAGTATCAGAAGACACATTGCTAAAACACAGAATCATTCATGTATGATTTTATGTACTGACTTATACAAGCTAACTAAGACAGCTAACTGACAGAGTAACATGGGTTGTGTCCATTCTTTCTTTAAATGCCTTTCAGCACTACCTAAGTGTTTTTACAGAGTGCTCGTTCCTCATGTCAGGCTCTGAAAGTGCTGGAAAATATCCATCATAATTTTCCAGAGCCCAACATGACAAAATCATTATTTTAACCACACATTTGTCAAACCCCAAATGTTTTAACTCCACTATTAAATGACAGCACATAAGAATGTGAAATGCTGCAGTGAATCTTCACAGTAGTTTCACCTTAATCTGCCAGACAACTCCAAACATTAACCTAAACTCAGGGTGAGACGTGAATGTTTAATAGCTCAGTGTGAACAGTGTTATTGTTTAGCAGGGGTCAAACTACTTGCAGTTGACTGAAGCCCCGTCTACTCTTTTTTATATACCGCTAAGGGGTGCAAAAGTAAATAAAAAAGTGAAATTGTGCATATAATGGCTCTCTGGGTTCATTTCACCTGAACCAGTCCTAGAAGTTGTCATCATTTTCAAAATCATGTTCCAATGATGGGAAATTAAGGCCAATAGAGAACTGCGTTACTCTTAGTCATGCGATTTGTTTGGTTGGTCAGATCAGCTTCTCCTTGGGTTTTTCCAAATTAGGCTTTTCTGGCCACATTATCATACAAATATGTAGTGAGTGCGTCATAGATCATAAAGTTCCGGGCTTCAGAATGTCAGGGTGTGATGCAAGCACACAGTTTTTAACAGTTTGAGCTGCTTTTCAGGCACTTGTTCCCAGCAGGGTTTAATTACTACAGACACCAAGTAGATACACACCCTCAATAAATATCAAAGTGACTGACAAACACATGACTCATTTATTAACTAGCAAACTAACAGTCTTCTTTTCATGGTGTGCTATTAGGCTTGGACAGTATTTTATGTTTTTCAGGGTTTTTTTTTCTGTAAATGGAAAATAGTGTCTGCATCTCCACCCCAGCTGTCAAAGTGGGATAGATGGTATCTTGCAAATTCCACTCAATCTTGACCCAGAAATGTGTGAGCCCACATACAGAGGACCACAGCTTACATACTGAAGGATAGATGGCTGCTCGTGCTGGTACTACAAACATTAGCTTTACTCTGGGTGTTTTCTTACTTTGAGACTGCTGCATTAGTCTAGATCTGAATTTCCATTTCACTAATTAAATGATTTTTTTTCAGCCAGGAACAACGGACTTCCTCCACATATTACTGCTGGAAAACCCGCTGATAGTATTAGCCTCTTTAGCCACAACTTATTGCAGCTTAACAGTACACAGCTACCCGTGTTAGCCGGCTTGCCTTTATCAATGACACTAGCTACACTTTGTTTACTACTCGCACTTGCCATGTTTCAAAGCTCACTGAGCTCAGCTGAATGTTCCACCCATGGACAGAATAAAAGATGAACAGAGCCACTGTGACGTTACCCACTCTGTGCTCATTCTGAAGCTCCACATTAGCATTTTAGCTGTTGCCATCTTAATGTTTTCATGAGAGAACTGTGAAACTGCACACTCTTTGGCTAATGACTTGTCAATTACAAGTATACCCAGTAAATATAATATGACCAAGATTTACAAAATGCAGTTGTTTATTCAATATGACCCAAAATGAATAACTGAGACCATAAACTGTGCAGGAAAATGTTTACAGAGATGAAGTCAGAAAGTCGGTTTGCCACAGACTTCTATAGGACCCGAAGTCTTTTTGCAACCATAGTTATCACTATCTGGTGGCTATTAAAAAGAATACAGGTATAGGTACTGCCATATCTGTCATTTATAATGTCTGTGGTTCCACCACTGGCTTTTTCATGTAGTGCATTACTATTCATGACCTCATCACTTTAATAGAAAGGAGTGCCTACTTTTTTCCCCTAGAGTACTGAAGGTGGAAAGAGCCTCCAAGAGAACAAGATTAAGGGTGGGTCAGCCATCTGCTGTGACCTGTTAGGTGGAGTACAGAGAGAAAGTGCGCTAGTATACAAAAAAACCGCAATACCACCCAGGCCTAGTAGCTATCACTGACCTGCAAACTGAATGAGTTAATGACACTTTCTGTTTAAACAATGATATGATCAAGTCTGCCATTAAAATGTGAGGAAATGTTTTTGATGTTAGAGGACAAAAACTGAGCACAGAGAATTAAACCTGACTCATAATAATAACACTAATACCACTCAGACAGCAGTGACAAAGGAAATCATGATGGCCTCCAAAACATCTAACTTAGAGAGGGAAGACAAGAAAACAACCTGTGCAAATATACTTCTATGTGATGTAATTTGATTCCTAATTTGCTTATAATCCATGCCCAGCATTCCTGGATGAATGTCTATCTGACATTCAACATTTGTTCAGTAAGCACAGATTTAACCAACTGGGTTTTACTCTGTGGGCATCACCACCCAATCAGCCCAGAAACTCACCAAGGTCACCAATGATTGCTTAAGGTTAACCTCACATCTGCTCCTTTATGTGTGTTAGAGAACAAGGGACTTGATTTCAAAGGTAGCATATTCTAGTTTCTCAAACTAGGCTTGCTTAACATGTGGAATCTAACCCTAAATGGTTTGGTGGTGACTTGGTGGATGTTAAGAGGTTAATTTAAAAAAAAAAAAAAAAGTTTAGAAATGACCCAAATATAAACCCAGTGGAATTAGCCATATGCTAATTTTGGCAGCCCAGATCTTTTGAGAAGGCAGACCCATCTCTAGCCAAACTCATTCGCTTCAGACACTTCTTAAAATCTTAAAATAATTATAACAACAATATCTTTCCAGTATTAAATAATCTTATATAAAAACACACAAAAACAGTTGGAAAATAAATGGCAAATCTCCCTCTAAGGGCTCTACGCCTCCACCACCCTCTCTCCTCAGTTCACAACATACTACACACATCATCCCATTGTGCCGTCCTTCCATTGTTCCCTCCTTCCCTTAATCAGTAACACTTCCACTGCCTCGGCTCCATGCAGTACCTGTTGTTTTGCAGCAAAAGGTCTCTGCTGCCGCTGAAGTCTTTGTCTCGTTATGTTTCAATGCAAAGCTGCACAGACGTGAAAAAAGCTTGATAGGTGTTTTTTCTGGCTTGCTCGTATACAGATATATGTACATATGTTATACTTATGTAACTGGATTAAACATGTATTGTTAATGATAGGAGTAATGAGGTTAATATTAACAATCAGATTCTGAAATTAATAGTAGGACACTTGCTACTTCTCAGAGTCCAAGAGTGGATGGTTTAGGATGAGGAGAGACAGACGAGTCAAGAGAGACATTGATTATTTTTTTCTGTTCAGGAACAATAAGACCTAATTGGTCAGTTCAGTTCTTTAAGCTCCGCCCACAGTGTCCTTTTCCCTACCACTCACTGGTCAGTTTGGTGCTTTGGTCCCGTTTCGGTGGAGCAGGAGGCGGGCCTCGCCGCAGCGTTGCATAGCCTGAGATGTTGGCGTGTTTGGCGGATTGGGAGCGTGTGTGGTGGCGAGACAAAGTCTGAGAGTGTCCTCGGACTCCGTGCTGCTGCTGCTGTTGCTGCAGGAGCTCAGGTGGAGGAGGTGGAAGGAGCGCCATGTCGTCCATGGTGCCCACAGGCTCCATTTTGGAGGAGGAAATGAGGTGAGAGGAGGTAAGAGACCCATGGCGGGACACAGACTTCCTCTTAAGGGTGCGGTTGAGGTCTTCAAGGAAGTGAGTTTTTAGTGCCAGGGAGCCTGGAGCAACTGATTTGGGGGAGGTGGGGGGGACAGGTGAGGAGGAGTAAGAAGACAGTGATGGGGGTGGGGTCTGAGAGAGAGGTGGTGGTGACAGCGGCATTGAAGTTGAATTATCATACTGAGCCGAGTTGCTGGTCCGCCGGTTCAGTGTTGAAGGAGGGACTGCCCCCTTTTTCAGTGATCCTTGTTTCCATGACGATGAGGATAAGGAGGATGTTGCCTGCTGTTGGTGTGACTGCATCTGAGGTTGGGGGTTCACCACTGCCACTTTTGGGGGCTGGTGGAAATCCGATGGGTGGGGAGGAGGAGGGAATAGCTCAGAGTCACTGGGGGGAGGTGGGAAGTAGTCTGGGGATGAATCAAGGTGAGGAAGCTGGGAAGGGGGAGGTGGGGGCAGAGGGCACGGAAAGTCAGCAGGCTGGTGGTGCTGCCCCGTCGGCAGTCCCTGCAGCGCCAGCGGCAGGTTTGCCAGATTCAGCTTTCCCGGTTTGGGTAGTGGAGCAGGAAGAGAGGAAGAGTCTTTAGAAGGCGACCCCGTTGCTGACGAGGAGCTTGACGAGGTGCCCATTTGAGGAGCTTGGCCAAATTTGCTGACCAGGCTCTCCACTGTCTTGGACCTTTCCTCCTGGGTCTCTCCTGATGAACCAGACCGGATAGAGGAGGCTCTCTGTGGGGTAGGTGGAGGCCCCCGTTTGGAGGATCCTGTGGATGAGGTGGAAGGTGATTTCTTTATTGGTGAACCCGTCTTGGAGGACGATGAAGAGGAGGGAGGAGGAGGGAACTCTCCTAAGGAGCCATCAGGAGGAGGTGGGGGGAACTCTGGGGACTGTGGAGCCACAACACCTCCAGGTTGCCACTTTGGTTTGGCCTTAACTGCTGGAGGTGACTGTGGAGCAGCAACCTTGGATCCCTCCATGTTGGAGTTAGGGGCAGAGTTTCCTGGGAACTGATTGACAATCTGTTTGACCAAAGAGGAGGTAGCGGCCGCAATGGAGACGGAAGAGGAGGTGGAAGAGGGAGAGATAGCGAGGTTTTTGGAGGAGAGGCTGTGCTGCTTTGGCAGAGTGGGAGGCGGCTGATTTGGTGAGTGTCCTGTTGAGAAACTCTGCTGCTTTTTAAATGACCCATGCCCAACTTGTGACTGTGTTGGAGAGACGGGTGAGAGTGCGATGGGAAGGGAAGAGGGACCTGAGGGTTTAGGAGCAGTTTGAGGGGGAAATCCCCCAGTAAAGGTTTTGGGAGGGGCAGGAGGTGGTGCGTTTGGAGAGAGAGGCCGAAGAAATTGCAGGGAGGCTGGAGGTGAAAGCTCAGCAGGAGGCGGAGGAGGAGGTGGGGGAGAGTTATCCTCAGGTGGTGCTGGGCTGAAGTCATACACCATATTGGGAAACTTCTGTGCCAGGAACTGTTGGAGGCCGTGGTTGGAGAGTTGAGGGCACGAGTTGGGGATGGGCTCTGCATGTGGTGGAGGTGGCAACCCATTGGCTTCCAGGCTCTCAGGAGGAGGAGGAGGTGGGAGGTAGGAGGGCTCCTGTGTCATCTCCTCCTCCAGTGGGGGTGGTGGTGGAAGAGCGGAGGGGCTTGGAGGGCCAAATTTCAAAGCTGCCATGGCTGAGCCAGGAGCTGGTGCTGTGGGTGGCGGAGGAGGAGGGGGGGATGGTGGTAGTTGAGGGGAGGTGCTGTAGGCAGCTGGAAGGGTGTTGTAGTTGGGAAGTGGGGGTGGGGGGGCACCTGCCTGCTGCGTTCTGGACTGGGTCTGGCTCTGCAGGCGAGCCAATGTGCTATACTTAATGTAGGAGGCAGGTGGAGGCTGATGGGCCAAGTTTGCTGCGGGGGGTGGAGCAGGAGGTGACGGCGGTGATGGCGAGGAATCCTCGGATGGGACGAGGCCATCGGTGAAGCTGTTCCGAGATGGTGGAGTCTGAGGCTGAGAGACAGGGAGTGGCTGAGGGGAGAGGTTAGGTATCTGAACAGGGATGGGTCTACTGATCGGGTCGATCTTCATCATCTGCAGAGAGAGAAAAAACAGGAGGGAGTGGGATGCAGAATATAAGAAGGGGACGAAGGGGAGGAGGGAAAAAATTACTAAATTACCACAAGTTACAGTCAGCTGATTTAAATTCCAAAAATTTAAAAAACTAAACAACCCATAAGAAAGTAAGGCATGAAACAGCAAACAAGTGCAGAGCACACATAGCCTTCAAACACACTGAAACACCAGTAGAATCACTTATTAAAGGGTTATTACAGGGTCTCAAGCAGTTTTAGAATAGAATAGAATATCCTTTATTGTCATTGTGCAGCGATGTGACAACGAAATTATGTAAGCAATCTATCTAGTGTCTTAAAAAAATAAATAAAACTAAATAAATAACAGATCAAATAACTAGGTACATACATATGAATTTTAAAGTAAAATCATGGAATGTGAGGTGTTAAATGCCTCATATTTTCCATATTAAATGTGCAGGAGATGTTTTTAAGTCCGGTAACAAAAACAAATGTTAGCCTTTTCCAGGGTCAAATTCAAGCACCATTTAAGCACTTTCAAGGTCCATTTTCAAGATGACCATCTTTTTAATTAAAAAGATGGTATTATGCCATAGGTCACTTAACAGAAAACAATAACTACTGATAGTTAATTCTGGAAACTTTATTCTCCAGCTTGTGAGCAAATCCAGTTTAAAACAGCTCTTATGCTGCTGCCACAGTGTAACTCGGTCTAATGCAGTAACCTGAACTATCCATCAAAGTAACCACATTAGGCTCCAAATGGTCAAAAGTCAGTTTGTTCAGCACCTGCAGCAGCACAGGTGCACAGCAGACACTCGTGTGCGCGATGTTTCTTTGTGTGCGTTGTTGAATTTACAACAATCATACAAGGAATGAATACCTGCTCTCGCAGAATGACATTATTTGCGTGGATTATGTTTTTTTTTCTCATGTGTGACTTTTGACCTAAAGATAATTCCATACTCATCTGATCCATAATTGAAATTTGCAGTTTTCCAGCGAACATGGTTACTCACTGTCTTCAGGGGAGGGGTCACAAACAAACTGACAGGTCACATGCAGACGTGCAGGCCAGGCGGAGAAATTTACATTTTATACTTTCCGAGTCTTTCTTTCTCCATCTCATAAGCGAACTATTTAGTCAGGTTACAATTTCGAGCAAAGTTCAAGCACTTTTCAAACCTTGAAAACACAACATTAAAATCCAAGCATTCTCAAGGATTTCCAGCACCCGTATGAACCCTGGTAGTTACATCCACAAAGTTAAGCTCCAAAAACTAATTGTAGCTTCTATAATTGGTTACAAGATACAGTTAAGTTCAAGTTTTAGCTGAAATTTCCCAATGCAGAGGGTCACTTCAGGCTTGGCCAGCAGCAGGCTGTCAATATATACTAGCAGGAACTATGAACAGAGCAACAGTCCAAACATCCAAAAGATCTACTTTTCTTTCACGTGTGTCAAAGACAAGCATCAAAAACGTCTGTTTTCAGTGGCTTGTTTATCAAAGGAAAAATTGAAGGCATAATTTCAATAGTGTTCATTTTTAAAGTTTTTTAAAGCTTGAAAATTTTTAATTTGAGTGTTAAAATTGGTGCAGCAGCTTTGTTAAAAATGTCCACACACATTTTTAGATTCTGGACAGGTTTAAATCTCTAAAAGTACAAGCTCAGGGCCTTCTGGCATTAACACCACCAGCCTGATGTTTCATTCCTCTCACACACTTGGGCAGGCTTTAAAGCAGTTTCTGATTTAGCTGCTGTTCAGGGGAGTCCATGTTAGTTCAGACAGAACAATCAGGTCCAAGTTAGTTCTATAAACAGTATTCTGTTTATACTTTGCAAAAGTCTGCAAACCAATACAAACTGCATTTAACAACCTCTAATCTGGCATCAAAATCAAATGGACAAAAAAATCTTTCTCCAAATGATGTCAAATTCAACATAAACTGCTTTCAAATGTGACCAATTAGCTTTAGGTTAAACCGTGTCACTCATTAAAATATGTGCTAGTTAGGACATTCCATCATACCACGAGGTTAGGAAGAAAATCAACAGCTCAACTGCAGCCATTTAAAACCAGGGAAAACCAGCGCCTACATCTTGACATACAGACAAACTAACCCTGACATCATCAGGGTCATCGTCCTGGTGACCTGTGAAAGGTCCACTATTCTCGTAAGCATTATCGGTCCACGTGCCTTTCATATAAAGGCAATGAGAAATATCTACTTATTTTCTACTTATTTCTGACTATCTTTATTATGCTGGAGTAAATTATACCCCAATCAACAAAGCGGGTTCAAAAATACTTATTTTCTTTGGCTATAGCTGAGGAGGAGAAAATCTTGAAAAACCCTGACTTGGAAAAACTTTATGTACAGCAGTCTGATTGGATTTAATATAAATGTATGACAATAGCTTCCTCAGGCTTTTAAATAATCCACTGAAATACTGTAATAAGCACCGCAGGCCAAAATGTCAAGTCACATTCATTCATATAGAGCACAGAGACAAAATCATAACATCTTCCAGATCTGCTCGATTTAACCTGCATTGTGTTTATCCTCAGCTATTAAAAACTGTAAGTCCAGTCGAACTACAGCTCCAAGTCAAAGGTGTGTGCTACAGCAGATGCACACCGGTTTAAATTGTCACTTCAAACAAATTCAGTGTTTTAAAAGCTGCAGCAGAGCTGTTAACATGCCGGTTACATCACTTCCTGTCTAACCTCCACTCCCTCCTCCTCCTGCACAAAGAGGAACTGGAATACGTCCCTTCATCTTTGATCGCTGGTAGGAAAGTAGAAGGGAAACATGGGGAAAAGCAGTTCACAATCAAAGAGGATCATCAAAGGAACAGACTGTATGTGCATCATCACACCTCTCCTTGGGTTCCTCTCCTCCACGCATCAGAGAAAATGGAGCTGACGACACTCTGGGAGCGGGTGTGGCCCGATGATGTCATTTCTGATACACCGCTGTCTGACTGGCTTGAGTGGTTGGACTGGGACTCTGCAGCATGAACAAAAGATTTTAAATGTTAGTAGTGAGTCTGTATGGGGACCATTTCAGCCACATTCTTGCTGATCTGATAAAAGAGACGTGTTCATATTTAGGGATTTTCCTTAAACTATATGCCCTTAAATATAACCTGAAGCATTTTTTTGCATCTATTTAGAGCAATGTTTGCTGTGCTCCTTTGTAGACACAAAGCACTCAAAGCGGCAGCTTTATTCAGTTCTTCTGCAAGTGATATATAAATTAATGTGTAATATGTAACAGAGTAGTTTTCCATAACTGGGCTATGAAGCTGCCAGTGAATGCTCTTAACCAAAGGAGGCAGACAGACAGACTGACCTGGAAGGCTGGAGGAGCTGGATCCTGACTTGATGGAGGATGATGAGAGGGAGGACCAATCATAGGCTGCCTCCGACCTCCTCATTGCTTCCTGGAAGTTGATGTACAGCTGCTTCCCATACTGATGGACAGATAAACATAAGACAGGGAACTTCAGGAGGAAGCCTTAAGCAAATATTCACGAGGGGTGTGATGTATTCTTCCCCACAGTGCTGCCGCCACGTCTACATTATCATCACACTCTGTGTTTGATGGCAATAAAAAGCTTTCTATTCTATGTGCATCAGGCACTGTGGGCAATGGAGGAGTCATAAAACACACTGATCATAAATCATGATAATTATAATGATGAATAATTTAAAGTTAAAATGAAACCACTAGAAAAGGCCATTCAGGCATAATGGCCAATATAACATACCGTATTTTCCGGAGTATAAGTCGCACTTTTTTTCATAGTTTGGCTGGGGGTGCGACCTATACTCCGGAGCGACGTATATGTGACATTTATAACACATGAACCAAAATACTCCAGCCACTTGACATCTCCGTGAACTGCAGCTTTAAGGCAGTCTTGCGTAACCTGTGGGCGCAGTGGATGATGGATGGAGAGCACAGCTTAACGGCAACTGGGAGAATGCGCCACCCAACTTTCCTGGAAGTCATTGGATGGATCAAGAAAACTTGGGCTTCAGTGACAACCAAACCATCCTGTTGGGATTCAGAAAGGCTGGAATAATTGGAACTGCAGCTGACGACGAGTCTGACTAACGCGACACAGAAGAGGAAGCGGCGCTTCGTCTACGGAGTGTACGGAATTGTTTAGAAGTGACACCGAGGATAAAGAATTCAATGGATTGATGGTTTGGTTAACTTGTTAGTATGTTCTTTATGCTATGGTTATCTGAATAACTTAATGTTACGTTAACATACCGAACACGTGTTCGTTGTGCGTCATGTAGCTGAATGTGCTACGTTAGCATAACGTAGGTATAACCGTGTTCGTCCTGTTCTTTAATCCATTATTATTTTAAATTGCCGTTCAAGATGGAATTTCTGCTCTGAGTCTCGGATTCTATCAACCCCCCCCAAAAAAAGTGCGACATATATGTTTTTTTCTTCTTTATTATGCATTTTTTGGCTGGTGCAACCTATACTCCGGAGCGACGTATAGTCCGAAAAATACGGTATGCTTTATTCCTTGAAATATTAGGTCTCAGTTCTAAAGCTAAATCATTTGTTGCACAGCAGGTGCACTCAAGTCAAGTCACAGATGTCTGGACATTATTTTACTCTTCGTAGTTTACAAAAGTAAACTTATTATTTTTCAGCTTACTTTGACAGTCCTAATTTGGCTTCTGCCAGTGCTCAAAAATCTTTGTGCTGATATACTTTCCTCTTACAATGAAAACCCTGGTGTGCACATAGTGCTATTATGTATTTATTAACATGCACTAAAGGTTAATTTAATCCATTTGTGGATTTGGTTTCAGGGCTGGAGTCAGCCTGCTCTGTATGAGTGGACTGAGAGAAGGTAGCTGGTGTAAGGTGTCTGGATGGGTTATGTTGAAAGGAAATAAATAAATAAATGTTTTCATGGGAAATAATTACAGGTATTATATTGTTTTGAGAAAACAGTCAGCTAGTCTAATGCCAGTCAGTTTACTCCTTTAATTTCAGTAATTCTGTCAAAGTTTCCTCCACAATATGTTGAATTATTCTAACACACTGCTTCACAAACTTCTTCTGACTTCAGAAACCAAAAAAAAGGTAAAATACCACATCCATCCATCCATCCATCCATCCATCCATTCTCTTCTGCTTATCTGGGGCCGGGTCGCAGGGACAGGAGCCTAAGCAGAGAAGCCCAGGCTTCCCTCTCTCCAGCCACCTCCTCCAGCTCATCTGGAGGGACCCCAAGGTGTTCCCAGGCCAGCGGAGAGATATAATCTCCCCAGCGTGTCCTGGGTCTGCCACGGGGCCTCCTCCCCGCAATACCACATATAACAATTTGTAATCATTTAACAAGAAAAATAGGTTCCAAGTAGACTTTTTTTAAAAATAAAGGTCAGCATCATAACACTGACAGACTCTTTTTTTGGTTTATTCTTCTTTTAATAAAATATATTTAGCAGAATATTCAGAAAAACTTCGGGTTTTCACCTGCACGGCCCTACAACCCACAATTAATGAACCAGAACAACATTATAAACTAAACAGAAAACTGACAAGTTAAGTAGATTTAAACTGAAAATAAACACTAGAGAACTTATACAGTTAGACCCCCTCGCTTAATGTAATGTATCAAACATTAGCAACTGAAACACATGACTTAAAACAGATGTTTACCTTAGCAATGCGAATACTGTTGATCCATTGCTGGAGGGTTCTGACATCATCACAGCAGAGATACTTGATGTACTGGGACTTCTTCTGGATCTGAGGATGCTATAAACACACACACACTGCATTACATCACAGGATACTTCTATAGTCCTATTACTACTAAACCGGTCTATTTCAAAAGCCAGAAGTGTCATTATGGTTTCTGAACACTAGATGGCAGTGGAAGATTATGGCACAATCTCCCTCTAAGCCAGAGCCCACCTTCAGCACCATGCAATAGTCTGTGGGAGCCTTGTACTTGCTCTTGTAGTCCTGGCCAAGGTAGACATTAACATGATCCAGCTGGAGGAAACATGCCAGGTCTCTGGATGCCTGCACAAACACACATATCTCACATCCTTGCACCAAAACAGTTCTGACTGTATTGGCAAAGTGCTGTTTTCCACATACTCTCCTCTGAACTTCCTCCCAGTACACACCTTGGCCTTGCCCTTGGGAACGTAGTAGATGCCAGAAGCCCTCAGCAGAAAATAGCGTTTCTTCCACGACTTCTTGCCATCCTCTTTCAGCCACAAGACACCCTCCATTTCAGGGACAGACACTGAGCTGCCCCCAAAACACTCCTGACACACAAAAACACATTTTTATTTTCACATGAAAACAAAAACCTGACCATGTTAAGTGTAGCACATATGTATAGCCAGTGTTTTAATCCAAAAGAAGGATGCATTTGAGGAATCAAATGTGCGAAGAATAAAAATCAAAACTAACTTCTAACAGTGCCTCCTTGTTCCTCTCAGCCATCTCACATGTCTCCTTCCTCCCCAACAAATAGTTCTGCAACAGACAGTGAAGAAGAAAGCGTAGGTGAGTCAGGGTGGTCAGCACTATAGTCAAAACGTACCAGCAATCAGCCCATTAAAAAAAATAAAGTCAGTAACTTTCTGGTTCAAGGGTAACGGCTATTTTTAGATCCCAAGATGAACAGTCCCATTATGACTTGCACTGTGTGCACTAGAGGATCACCATTGGGTTCCATCTGATCATCACTGATCACCATTGAGATCTGAGTCTCCATCCACACTGTAAACCCAGATTTTGATTCCACTTAAAAATATTGAGATCATATTACTTAAAATTTCCTAGAATGTGAATATTACTTGTTAATGCTGAGTAGACTGTACTTTTTGATGGTCTATCTTATTGTAATGTTTGAGTTCAAACAACTTAATATCATCAAGTTTTGCACCTGCTAAAAATCTAGTTTATACCAGTTTAAATAGACTGGATTAATGCACAGCTGCATGGTGGCACAATGGTTATAGCAGTGCTACCTTACAGGCAGAATGCCCTCTAGGTCTGGGTTCAATTCCGGCTTGGCCCCGGCCTCTGGCTGTTTGGAATAGTAGACATTTGGTGTTTTTGTTCACAACGCTCTCTCGTATAGTTTTTTTATTGTTCCATGGACAAATGTTATTTGTAACTGTTAATGTACCAGCATTCAGCAGGGCTGAGTTTTATCATGTTTATTTACCAAATTTAAACAGACACAGTTCAACACTGTAAAAAATATTTGCGCTACTGAGTAGCATGGTGGTGTGGTGGTTAGCACTGCTGCCTCACAGCTAGAATAGCTATCTGATAGTCTGGGTTCAATTCCACCTTAGCCCGGGGCTCTTGCTGTGTGGAGTTTGTATATTCTCCCTGTGTCTGTATTGGTTTCCTCCCACAATCTGAAGACATGCAGTCACTGGGGTTAGGTTAATTGGTCTCTCTAAATTGCCCACAGGTGTGAATGGTTGTCTGTGTCAGCCCTGCAACAGGCTGGTGACCTGTACAGGGTGTACCCTGCATCTTACTGCCTTGTCAGCTGGGATAGGCTCCAGCCCACACAACCATGAAAAGGATAGGGGAATTGATCAAAAGACATTTTATTTTTTCATGAACTATAAAAGATAAATTTGGTCAATTAAAACATACAATTTAGTTCAATTGGAAATGGAGTAGTGCTTACTTAACAGGCCGAGTTAAATGAACTGTTTCATTACTTAAAAAATTTAAGGCAACGAGTTACCTTGGTTTTTTTAAGTAGATTCAACTTATCCGGGTTTACAGTGCAGTTGCAGCATGTGAGAATTTGCCCCAAAGAGTGAGACCATCAACACAGAGTTTACTGTGAAGCTGTGAGAGAGGGAGAACATCCCACTTTTTCTGATCACATCAGCAGTCTCTGCTCATCATTTGTTATCACTATCAAGATTAGCCTGGGACTTTCCCCTCATTCTCCCAAAGGAAAATTTATCTGAATGATTGCTGTGGAGGAAATCCATCACAGAGACACACCTGACTTTGAAGGAGAGACTGATCACATCTAAATCCAGATATGGTTTTTGATTCTTATGGGCTAATTCCTGAATTTTTTGTTCACACCTCTTGGTTACACAGTGCTTTTATTTATTTTGTGTGTGCGTGCGTGTGTGTGTGTGTGTGTGTGTGTGTATGTCACCTGTGGGTTTTTGAACAGAGCATACTTCTCGATACGCTCAGTGAACATCAGGCGGTTCTGGCTGTCTCTGGTCCAGTTCAGCAGGTTCTCCACAAGGTTCTCATGATCCTCAAAGATCCGCTCTGCATAGAGTGACAGTGGTTTTCATTTAATCCAGATCATAATATGAAAACTGAGTTAATCCACAATGTGGTCTAAAACTTACATGTTTTTTTTTTGTTTTTTTTTCCATAAAGAAAACAAGAAATCCAAAACTGTTTTTGCACTGTCAAGAATCAGGACCTGATGATCTGTGAATTTCACTTTTGGCCTTTCAGCAGTTTGGCTTTAGGCACATTTATCTTTTAGCGCATGCTATTTACATTTTAAATTTCAAGCTATAAAATGAGTACATGCAGACACAAGGAATCAAATCTTAATTTTTTTTTCAACAATAACCTAAAATTTCAACTAAAATTTGGATTTGAGTCTTTTGAATAGTTTATTAATACTAAAGTGTAATTAAAGAGGTTTCAGGCAACATCCTTCAGATCCTTTCATCGACCAGCAGAATCATTCAGATTATTAGATTATTCCTGCTCTGCACATATTTGTTTGGCAATATGAAAGAATACAAAATAATGACGCTTGTTATTACAGGACCCCATAACCTTGCTCTCATCACTTTTCTATTGAGGCTACATGGCTCATGGCAGTCTGCTGTCCTCAATATTTTCCCTTTTCCATTGTTTTGAACTCTGTCTCACATCCCTGCTGTGCTTCAGTGGCTTTCAGATGAGGACAGTAATGGATAAAACCATGTCAGCTGGGATTCACACTGAGTCTCTAAACTGTGCTGACCTTACTAAAAAAGGTGCCCCTCCATCTTTTAAAAACAATTTTAGCTTAGATGTGGTTTAGGCTGTGCTTGTGTTTACTGCAAAGAGGCACCTAGTAGCTCTGTATGATAAACAGTTTAAAATAATAATTATTTCTTATTTCTCTGATTCTATCTAACCTGACCAACAGGTGGGTGAGGCTTCTGTGGTCTGAGCTTTAGGCTCACAAGCATTATTTGTACATACGCTTATCTGCCACTTTGTTAGGTACACCATTTCAACTGCTCCTGAACACAAATGTCTAATCAGCCAATCACATGGCAGCAACTCAATGCATTTATGCATGCAGACACAATCAAAAAACCTGCTGAAGGTGAACCTGCTCAAAATGGGGAAGAAAGGTGATTTAAGTGACTTTAAACATGGCATGGTTGTTGGAGACCGATGGGCTGTCTGAATATTTCTTTGGGGCCCTTGGTACCAACTGAGCATCATTTAAACGCCACAGTCTTCCTGAGTATTCTTGGTGACATGTCCATCCTTTTATGACTACAGTGTACCCATATTCTGATGGCTGCTTTCATGCTTCTGTACCATGTCACAAATCATTAATTCCACGTTAAAGTGTGTATAGTGTATAGTATATAGAGTATAGTGTATAGTATATAGAGTATAGTGTATAGTGTGAATTACTTATTTTTATTTTTATTCTTCTTATTTATATGTGTGTGTATATATGGTTGCAGGTACAAAATACATTTCACTGTGCATTGTACTGTGTATAACTGTGCATGTGACGAATAAACACTATCTTATCTATCTTATCTCAAACTGGTTTCTTGAATATGACAATGAGTTCCCTGCACTCAAATGGCCCCCATAGCCACCAGATCTCAATCCAATAAACCCCCCTGGATGTACCGGAACAGAAGACTCACATCATTGATCTGCAGTGACTGTGCGATGCTGTTGTGTCAGTGTGGACCTCAGTCTTTGGGCAATGTTTGCAGCACCTTGTTGAATTTATACCATGAAGAAGGCAAGAAGTACTAGAAAGGTATACCTAATAAAGTGGCCAGTAAGTAAATACTGACCTCATTACTTGAAAATTTGACCATGTTTACTATGAGCATCCACTACTATAACATATACTGTAAGTCTGACAGAATAATTTTAACTAATAAGGACAAACACACTGTTTTATACAGATTTTGCAATAATACTTAAGTCAACTAGAAAAATGCATTAGTTGGGGTAACAACACAAGGTTTAAGCTATAAGATATCATCTACCAGAAATATTCCTAGTTATTACTCTGATTAATTTATGGGCTTTTAAAAGGGTAAAACGAGAGCATCACTGTGAAACTAACTGCAGCACAGTATTAGTTTAATCTCGATTTGCTTGTTTTACTAATCACTGGAAGCCAAAACTGTCGATTAACTGGACAGCCCTATGGTAATGATTACACAACCAGTTTGTCTTCTACCAGAAGCAACGTAGGTAATTTATAATTTACACAAACATTAGAATGTAATTAGAAAATTAGAAAATAATGCTTAAATTCACACTGATACTTCAATCAACTCATAATGATTCTGTGACACTAATATTTCCTGCAGGGAGATCAGTGACATCAATTAGAGGTTATACTCTAACAGGAAGTGTCTTGCTAAAGGGCACCCAGCAGGGTGCTGTGCGTGTATGTGAAGGGGGGGAGTAAATAACAGGATTTGACCCCTTCCTCCACTACTAACACCACTTATTCTGTTAATTAATACAGGTCAATTTAAATCTTACTAATACCAGATCCTGGTTGTAAGCTGAGGGTTTAGAAGCACATGTGGAGTGGATTTGTGTCAGTGAGGGAAGCTTTTGGTTTGGCTGAACACCATCAAACAAGCTACACTTTTATAACACTGCTCACTGCAGCTCAGCAGAAGCCCTGAAGATGTAGGTTAGATTAAACGCATCACTGCACTGGACCTACAAAAAGACTGTGTGTGTGTGTGTGTGAGTTTGTCAAACCCTGTTAAATGGGGTTGAAGCTTGTAGTACAGTGTGTGCTGACAAACCCATATTTCAACCCCTAAGGGAAGTGTGTGTGTGTGTGTGTGTGTGTGTGTGAGAAGTTCATACAAAACAAGATGAATTTATACACAATCAGTAATACACACTTTAATTGTATATTATTTGTGTTATGTCTAAATTTAAGTAATTTATGAACCATTTTCATCGACCAACCAGCAATAACTGTGTATCAGAATTTTTTTCTAAGTTAATTGGTGATGTGTGGACCTGGGTCCATTCTTAAAAGCTCATGATGTATACAGATAATATAAAAGATGGACATGGCTACTGTGATGCCACCCAAAGGATAGAGGAGCTCCATTTTGAAACCTTGAGCTGAGCATTTATGCCATCTTGGTGTTTTAAAAGTGACAGTAATATCTTGTCGGTCATCAGTCATTAGCCAATGAGCATTAATCCTCCCCTCTGACACCCTTAAATATATATTAAAAAAAAAACAAAAACAAAAAAAACTGAGGGTGGTTCTGCGGTGGTTCCGATCTTTAAAAAGTGCTCCAACTACAGGGGATCACACTCATCAGCCTCTCCAGACAGGTCTATGCCAGGGGGGTTGGAAAGGAGAGCTGGTCCATTAGGTGAACCTCAGATTGAAGAGGAACAATGTGGTTTTCATCCTGGTCACAGATCACTGGACCAGCTCTTAATCCTCTCAAGGATACGAGTGTGTGAGGAAGTTTGCCCATCCAGTCTATATGTGCCCTATGGACTTGGATGAAGGCATTCAACTTGGGGGGTGCCTCGAGAGTATGGGGTGTCTGGCCCATTGTTACAGGCCATTCAGCCACTGCATAACTGCAGCGAGAGCTTGGTCTGCATTGACGGCACTCAGTCAGACGTGTTTGTGTTGGACTTCGTCAGGGCTGCCCTTTCTCACCAGTTCTGTTCATAATTTTTATGAACAGAATTTCTAGACGCAGCCAAGTGGCAGAAGGTTTCTGCCTCGGTAGCCTCAGAATCTCATCTTTTTTTGTGGATGACGCGGTCCTGATGGCTTCATCAGGTGGTGGCCTCCAGCTTGCAGTGGAACAGTTCATAGCCGAGTGTGAAGCGTGGGCATGAGAATAACAATCCTGCTCCTCCCAGTGCTAATTTGTGTAATGGAAATTTCAACTTTGTTTGACTATTATAAACTATCGTTAAATTATATTAAGTTTCTTGAACAAAAAGTGTGTACATAAAATGGGAAACAAACAGGCCCATAAATGCCAGTGAGCTGATGCACAGGCATGACCTTCGGTGTTGGGCAGATGCCTACATGACCAGGAAGAAAACGCCCTACAGCTGGACAAAGTTTGCATCCACATGAGTGTAAAGGAGATGTTATTTTCCATTCTGTATCCATATTGTGTGAAGACTTTTCAAGCTGTATTGATTCCTTTGCAAAGGTTTTGTTCAATAAATCTCAGAAAATCAGTTGGTTTTAATGCGAAGCTGATTTTTCCACTAACTTCATCTTCTTCTTTCAGCTGCTCCTTTAAGAGGTCACCACAGCATATCATCTATCTCTACCTCGCCCTGTCCCTACCAACATGTGTACCCTCTAAATGTGGCTAGGATTTAGTCTTCCATCTTTATTTTTGTCCAAAGTCAGAGCAGTGCTGTACATTTTTTAACATAACTGAACAGTCTTTAATTTTTACATGACAGCTGACTTCTAACTCTCCAAAAAGCTTTTACATCCTTTATTTCATGGTTGTGTGCATGTTACACACTGAATTTTTTTACAGATCCTTTTGGACCTGGATATGCCTAATGGCATAAGGTATAATGATCAAAATAGCTTCTGTGTGTGTGTGTGTGTGTGTGTGTGTGTGTGTGTGTGTGTGTGTGTGTGTGTGTGTGTGTGCTCACCCATCTGCAGCTCATTGATGGTTTCCACCAGTGACCAGTCTGGACTGTAACCACAGTGAGATTTCTCCAGTAAATTGTCCAGAACCTCAAGAAAAGGAGAGACTGTGAGATTAACACTGTACTCGTGTTACAACATATATTAGATGTTAGATTCAACTCAGTGTCATTGTGCACACAAGGCACACAACGAAATGATCGTTCCAGATCACTCATCCAGAGACGAGCATCTGCGGTCATGCAGCCAGAGACCGGCGCTACCGTTAGGCAATGCGGTGTCTTGCCCAAGGACACAACGCAGCACAGGGACAGGGGCTTGGACCTGCAACCTTCCGGCTACAAGTGCCTACCCACTGCGCCATTGCCACTTTTATGAAACAATAAAAGTGTTATGGCTGGACCAAACTGGAGTATTGTACTGCAGCAGCTTTTTAAACTAACTGCATCTCCTGTAGCATTACCACTATTGCATCACTATACAAAGCAACATGGGCCAGAGCCATACCTGTCTGACTGTTTGCCTCTCGTCCACCATCATGGTCTTTGAGCTCTCATCTGACAAATGAACACGAATCACCAGCTGTGCCGAGGACCAGGAGGAGAGAGATCAGTAAGCAACATGGTTAAATGTACAGTAAGCTCCCAACACCTCTGATTGTATTTCAGCTTTTTTCATTTTTAACTAACAGCCCCTGTGGTGTAAAAGGCCTGGTGGTTTGTTAACTTTTTGTAGGAATGGGTCCAATCCAATTTTTTGAACTTTGTTAGTGAACCTTTTAAATTTCTGCAATTTAAAAAGTGCAAAAAATGCACAAGTTTTCAGATCTGCTATTATCTGTTATTCAGTACTGTCAGTCACCAAATTACAAAGAACCAAATTAAAAAAGTCAATGCAATAAGTTACAGTAACTGAGAGGACAGTTATAAATTAAAATTTTAATGATTAAAAAACATTATATGTGATTATTCTGTTTTCAGTAAGAACACTTATATGTAGAATATGACACTCATGCTAATGTTTGCATATCTGCAGCAGCTTGAGTCAGCAAAGCTGCTGGAGCCTAGTTCAACTGTCTCCATGTCTAACAGGCTCCTTCCTGTCAGTTACGGCCTTTTGTGATTGGTTCTCTCTCATCTGCCTGTCAAATTAACGTTAATTAAGTCTGCCATGCCCACAAGCAACCGAGCACCCCAAGGCTAGTGGTAATGTCAGAGGACCATAAAGAATTTTAACAGAATGCACATCAGATGAACAAAACTCTAAAACCTCTACATATACATCTTTTGGAACAAACATACAACTGTTTTACTTTTAATGATTCATAAACAGATTATCAAACTCTAGAAATACATTCTATACATTTTCATTACTGTGGATTTCACTGCAAGTTTCAGTTTCCAAAGCCATCCAGTTTAAAACACAAAGAAGTAACCACAAGTAAATATTACAGGTTACATTAACCATTAAATAATTAAAATAAATACATTATTTATTAAACTTTGAACATGCTAACAAGTATTCTGTAACATGTTGGATTTGAAAAGTAACCTTATATTACACTTTCCTGTAGAATCATTTTTATGGATCCTCTAAGTCAGGGCTCTGCTTCAACACACCTGAGTTAAATATAGAAGTCATTAGCAGGACTCTGGAGAACTTGATTCAGGTGTGTTGGATCAGGGACACATCTAAAACCTGCAGGACAGGGGCTCTCAAGGCCTGGAGTTGAAGAGCCCTGCTCTAAGTGTTAATTCACGTCACTGAATATTGTTAGATGTTAGATTCAACTCAGTGTCATTGTGCACACAAGGCACACAACAAAATGATCGTTCCAGATCACTCATCCAGAGACGAGCATCTGCAGTCATGCAGCCAGAGACCGGCGCTACCGTTAGGCAATGTGGTTTAAGTGCCTTGCCCAAGGATACAGCGCAGGGACAGGGGCTCAAACCAGCAATCCTCTAGCTGCAAGGCAAGCACCTAACCACTGCGCCACTGCCACTACTCATTTCATTCAAATTTTTATGAAATTAGTGCTTTATAAAAATGTGTGACTTTGTAGTCCCTGTGCACACAAGCTGTTCACACATCTGGACTCTAACATTTGTCTAATGAGTGTTTTTGCAGAGACGGTGCTGAAAGATCACTTTTCTGGAGCTTCAGGCAGGATCAACACACAGATGATTCAACACACACACACACACACACACACACACACACACACACACGCACACACACGCACACACAACACGCACACACACACACACACACACACGCACAACACACCACACACGCACAACACACACACACACACACACACACACCACACACACACACACACCACACACACAGCACACACACACACGCACACACACACACCACACACACACACACACACACACAGGTAGCTGGAGTCTGAGTATAGTAAATCCAGGTCGGTAATCTCATCTTTCTCTCTCTGGGATTGGGACTTAACTTGCAGTGGTCATTATGTTGAGTGCTCTGTGTCTATGTTTGTGTATGTGTTTTAAGTGTGTGTGTGTGTGTGTGTGCTGACTCCAGCTGTTATTGACCACAGCTTTCAATGTGGAGTAACACTAACCTGACCCAGAAAACAGAGTCCAGTGAACAAGTGCCACATATGCACAGAGTGAGACATCATACTCCACAAAAACAAAAATACATGTTTGTATGTGTGTGAAGCAGGCTTACCTTCTTCACCTGGGCCTCCTTGATCTTCTCAAGGGCCACTCGGATATTCTCTGCCTTCAGCTTGGCAGCCTGCTCCTCCTACAGACACACACGCCACCACCACAGAAATCACACACCAGTCAGTACAAACTACCAGCAGTCAATCAGCGTTAAGGACACATGATCGTAAAACCCATGTGCCCACTCACCCACCTGATTCCTCCAACAGGAGTTCATTGTTTATTTCCCTCAAACCAACCAACCTGTGTCTGCTTTAAGCCAAATAATGTGTTTTAATAAAAGAAAGTCCAACTCCAGAAAATGCCAGTGTTTAACATTCAGATAGGATCAGTGCATTCCCAGTTGGCTGTGTGCCATTCTTCCTAACACATGCTTCCCATTTCATTAGGCTTCAGATGAGCTGAGGTAAAAACACGCAAACAGCAGCACAAGGTTAGTCCCAAAGCACAGGGGCACTGTCCAGGGATCCCAGACTGTAAGGAAGCATCTGCAGAGTTTGACTGGCAAACGTGCCTCTCCTCCTGCTTCTCTTCATTATCATCATCATCATCATCATCTCCACAGCACTGGAGCGCACAGGAAAAAGAGACTGGATTAAAGCACGGACGCTACATGTCAGCACGCAGTTGCTGGATTATCCAAACTGAGCACACACGTTTCAGCCACAGCAGCTACTTCAGTCTGCACAGACGCCTGCATTATCAAGAGAAAAACAAAGTATGAGGAAGGAGTGGAGCAGAGGAGAGTGCAGGCACAAGATAAGGAAGCAAAAATAAAAGTAGCTGTAGAAAGACAACTACATATAAATAGACTGACTGTCAGTTTACACTCACACTGAGCTGTAGATTTACTAATCTATCAATCTATCAACTGATTTACACACTAACTGTCTGGTATATTAACACGTTATCTGATTCACTGACTTGTTCCCAGAATGGTAAAAAAGTGAAAGATGCTACCTTGTCCTGTCACATCCTCCCCGGCCAAGTGAGATGGAGAGAATGAGAGGAAGCGGGAAGGAAGGAGAGATGCACCCAGTTGGGGGGAGGGGCATCGTTGCCAGCTTAGATGTAGCAGCACTGATCTCTTTATCTCAAGCGCTCATGCCCCTTCCTCGCAGACTCTCCCCACTCCTGCTGTGCTCTGCCCAACACAGTCATCTCCTCTCTCATTTTTCTCCTCTTGTCCTGATCTCACTTGCATACCTCTCCCTCTCAAATTCTGGAGTTCCATCCAGTTTTAGGGGATCCTCACATGTTGTGCCTGGCATGGAGGTGCTCTACTTTTAGCCAGTCAGCTTACATGTATAGTAAGAGGACCCATATTGTGAAAGAGTGAAAGGGCAGAATGAAACGAAGATAATGAGGAAAAGATTAGCAACCAATCCCCTTATCCCCCCCCCCCCCCCCCCCCCCCCCCCCCCAACCCACGGAAGTACACACACACACACACACTCTTAACACTCAGCATTAAGTGGCTCAAACAAAAAACATTCCTCTGAAATGGTCAGGTACGAGGACCGGACTGAAAATGATTTCAAATGGTTTCAAAGCAAAAAGGTCATACAAGGAGCTTCCATCCATCCATCCATCCATCCATCCATCCATCCATCCATCCATCCTCTTCCTGTTTAAAACAGAAAAACAAAAATCTGGTGCCTTTTATGAGTATTTGTTCATTTCTATTAAACACACTAAAATGTACTGAGAGCTCGTTAGCACATTAGCGTTTCTCTGTAACCACTGAAGGGTCTTTACCTTACGATATAAAGCATCTTGAGGCGACTGCTGTAATTTGGAGTTATATATATATATATATATATATATATATATATATATATTAGAAACTTGTGACTTTAAGAGTTCCCTTAGTACATTTCTATTAATCATACCTAAAATGTGCTGTGAGCATGTATATTTGTGTGGATAAAAAATATTGTACTTCCAGTTCATATACCCATCATGTGTTAGCATGCAGGGATGTTAGCATTTACAACAGGGGAAACTGAGACGGTGACTGTAAATGTGAAGTGATGGTAGATTTTGAAAACCACTTCAAATAAAGTAAATATTGGAAATATATTACATATGCCATCTGAGTGGCTTTTAACACTTGACCAAAAGCTGTAAATAAAAGAGATAAAAGGTTAAGTTCAATTAATGCTAAAAAATTTTATACTGGCATGTTGCAGTGCGATTATTAAGAGAAAACTGTGTTTTGGATGTTAACCGATCAACATAATGTCAGTTAACAAAAAGGCTTTTGGTTACGAGCATTTCAATTTATATAAATATTTACTTTATACAGATATTTTTTAATCTAAGTAATTTTGGGTTAATAGTAGGAATTTGGTCTGTCAAAATTTGTACAATTACTATAGTGAAAAGATTTTATATTATTGACAACCTGGAATTTATAATAATAATGCTCTGAGTCAAACTCAACATTGATTGTTTAATGTAATATTTATTTTTGGCAAACAATAAACACAATAAAGGATTTAGTCATTTTAAAATCTTTCAAGCACACACCAAGTATTCAATCATGTCCATGTTGCATGCTGAGTGTTTTTGGGATATATCAGCTGCTGTTTTTAGTTAGGATGTACTACCAAAATGTATCAATGCCACTGACTGGCTTCTAAAAGGCAGGCAAACATACTAATATGCACCAATACAAAATGTAAACTAACCAACTGGGTGATAGTTACATTAAAATTAAAGAAAAACAACAGCTCAGCAGTCACAATTTTATGTCCAAGAGACCCAGTCCAAGTTTTCTGTTGTACACAAAATTAACTGTTGCTTATTCTTTCACGTAGTCTTCACAGCTTGACATGAATTCCTGTATGAAATCTCCTTTTTCTTTATGTGATAAATTCACATTAAGAAAATATACACATTGTCTTTGAATCATCAGTCTATATGAGGACTTTTACTTTATAATAAACAGTATTAGAGATGAACAGTTCTTTTAGTGGAATTTTAGAGGGGTTATAGATTAATTTGTACATTTAAAGAGACGTTTACCCATTAAAAATGTCTCAATCCATTGAAAAAATTATTAAAAATTAATATTTAATTATATTAGATTTTACTTTTTCATTCTGAAATTCTGTTTTAGAATTTGCTAGATGTTTTCTAGCACTTGCCTGCTACCTTTGTCATCACCATGCTTTCCAGCTTGCTGTATAATCGTTTTCTCTCCATCTCATAGACATTCAGCTGCCCTACATTATGAAGCAACTAAAATTAGACTGTGCCCAGGAAAAATCCTTCTCCCTTTGAAGTTATATAGAATGTGTCCCCTCTGAGCTGCTGTAGGCTCAAAACAGAGCGCTGAGATAAAATGCACAAGTGGGCCAGCAGTGTGTGTATGTGTGGAGGAGGAGGACTGCTCTTACTGCTGAGGCAGTGTAACACTGACACAAAAACAGTATGCAGACCTACAACATTCATTTACATGCACACACATCTACATTTGTAAACGCACTCCAGTGATTGCAGATAATTACGCCTGCAGTGTAATCACTGCTGCAGGAATTAGACTGGCCCAGAAACTCATAATCTGCCTGGATTCTGAGGGCCTATTATGCGCCTGCTTCCTCTAATCTGGGACCATAAATTAAAAGAAAAGTCAGATTTTACCATTTTCCCAGAGACAGTTTGAGCATTTTTGAGATTTTGAGATGAGATGGGTCTGATCCACAAGAGTAAAAGCTGGATTTTAAGCAAAGGGCAGCAGCTGTGAGAAAAAAATGGACCTTACAGTAAAACATTAGTCTGAGTACATTCATTTAATTCTTAGCCACTGGGCTCAGATTAATGTCAACAGCAGGGAACATGCTGTTACTAAGAATACACTACTGTGCAATGAATTGGTGCATCATTTGAAAGTCTTACAAACTTGATAATTCAGGACTATCTAAAAGGATATGTCAAACTATCTTTAAAAGCTTGATGCACAACCTATTTTGGCCCCCTGAGGAGTATGAAGATATTCCTTTACCCTCAAACTTGTGCTGAGTTTCTGAGCTGCCATTAAAATAACAGCCAAAGCCAAGAACTCCCCACAAGAAACCACACTGGCAGCTGACCGCTTTGTGTGTTTGTTTGTGTGGGTGTGTGCACGTGTCTATATGTGAAGCCACTGGGAAGGGACTGACCCCATCTCTCCTCCAAAGGAGATTATCCCTGCAAATTTGGCACGTTCCTTTAACATCCAATCAAAGTGCCTCATTTGCTTTTTCATCCAATGAAATCATGGCATTGCCGATCCAATCACGATAAAGACTTTTTACTTACTTGCCCCCACTACACACATACAACTCTGTCCTTAGCCATTAAGGACAGTGTCCTTAATGACTAAGTGCTCTTAAGCTACAACTTTAGCTTAAGAGCAGCAGGATTTCTGGTGGTTACAGTTGCAACACTTCACTGTCCAGGGACATTCATGCACATTTGAACAGTTAGTGCAGGTTTAATTTTTTTTACACGTAAATTAATATAATTATATAAGTCAAAAAGTAAACAGTAAAACACACAAGAAATGAAAATAAAGAAATGACATAAGGCAAATAGATGAGCCCAGGACATGCAGATCTTCACCAGCAACCAGTATACTGATCCAACTACCAATTAGCACGGGTATCTAGTCCCATTATCCGTATTGACTGTTGTTATCCAGCACCAATCTCTTCTACTAAGATCCATTACTGCCTCTGGCTGAGCTCCAAATACTCGTTAACAAACAGATCAGCGCGTGGCTTAGTTTCTCTCAGGCTACAGCTGCACAGTGCACATGCTTAACACACACACACACACACACACACACACACACACACACACACACACACACACACACACACACACACACACACACAGAATGTATAAATACAATGCTAAAAAATTAAAGGAATACTTTGAAAACACATTAGATCTCAATGGAAATAAAAATCATGCTGGATATCTACACTGATATGGACTGGTGTTGTAAATGAAAGGATGCCACATCGTCTGATGAAAATGAAAATTATCAACCTACAGATCCAGTTAACTTTATCAAATGCCTTTCTGTGTCTAATGATATTATTGTTTTGGTTTCCTGTTTTTGGGGAAGACTTAAGTTGAATAATCTGCGAATGTCTGGATTCGATGAAACCTGTTTGGTCCAGAGGGCTTCATGCTGGAGTGACTTTTTCTATTTTAATAGCTAGTGCTTTAGTAATTTTTTTAAGTCTGTGCTTATTAATGAGAGTGGACAATAACTTGAAGGATGTGTTGGGTCTTTGTTGGGTTTAGATAGGAGCGTCATGGTAGCTGTAGCTTCATGTATGATTGAATGGATTGTTATAGCTGCTACATGTTGCATAAGGGAGCTACTAAGGAGAAAGAAGTCTGAAAGACTGATGGACAGAGGTAAAATAAGTATATTTTCTAGAGCACATGTCAAACTCAAGGCCCGAGATAATTATATCCGGCCCGCGAGATAATTTAATATGGCTATGATTAAGGGCCCGCCGATAAATAGCACTCCCACCGCTTATACTACAAATCTCACTATGTCCTGCAACAGCTGCCGCTGTTTTCCCGTACCAATGACACACAGATCAGTGATCAGCAGATAAAAACATCAGTCAGCACTTTTTACAGTGACATTTAAACTACCCTGACCCCAACAATGGCCAAACAAAAAGTGGACTTTGGAAACAGGTGGGAGGCAGAGGAAACTGTTTGCTGACATCGGAGTGAGTCTCTTTTCCTCGCTTGCGATGTGCAGGGAAAAAAGTGAAATTGTGGGGCGGATGTGGGAGAAGATGCAGAGGGAGACCTGTACAGGTGAGCTGACAGTGCATGACTGCGTCACACACCAGGAAACGCTGTGCAGCAAAGTCCTGAAGACAGAACGCGTCATAAGCACGAAACACAGACAGTGAACTTTATAAGGTTTAAATAGCTCGAGAAATAGCTTCTGAATTTGGTGACGTGCCGTATCACACAGATACGCTGAGCTGCTTTAAGAAATCTGTCAGTTCATGGAAAGTAAGAAAAAAATGGAATAAGAGAGAAAACTAAGAGCTTGCTTCTTGTTTCTGGACTTTTTGTTCATATCACATCAAAAAAGAAATTTGGGAATTTTCATCAGCTTGAAATGTTCTCATTTTCCCTGAGGGTATTTTTGATGAAAAATATTATATTTTATTTCATGTGTTGAGGAAAAGGTTGCTGTATTATGGCCATTCAAATTCATATTGCTGATTCAAATATTCTTGGTTTTCGATGTTCTGTAAAGGTTAATCCTGTTTGGCCCTCGACTTGCACTTTTGGCCCGTTCTGTGATTGAGTTTGACACCCCTGCTCTAGATGAAGGGTTCCTTCAACTATTGCCAAGTCCATAATGATTCATATATTGCTTTAATATATCTGTGGAATGCCAAATTTCTGACCTACCAGGTGAGTCTGATTGATCAAGGGCAGGGTTTATTACTATGTTGAAATCTATGACAATAATAAAGTTTGTTGAATTGCAAAACAATGAAAAAAGATTGTGGAAGAAAGATGGATCATCATTAGGGCAATAAATGTTGACATTTTATTGTTTAGGGATAAGCTGATAATAATATATCTTCCACCTGGATAAGCTGAAGCGTATTTCTTGTCAAGTTGTTGCACTTTAAGATTTTGAATTTCTAAGTGTTACGCGAGTTTCTTGTAGGGCGCATATATCTGTCTTTTAATTAATTAGGTGGGTGATTATTTTAGTCCTTTTTGTCTGAAATGACACACATTCCACAATACCAGTTTAAGTTGGTACTTGTTAAATGTCATTGTATATTAAAATGAGATGTAAGCTTGTGTGTTTGTAGAGTATGTGTGAGAGAACATGGATGTCATTGAGTGTATGGATGTGTGTATGACATAAGGTAATGTATGTACAAACAAAAATAAAGGACACTGAACAGAAAGGACAAAACATAACGTTCTACAAAGCTTCTACAGACCCTTTCACATCCATCACATGTGATAAGGGTGAACCTGTGCTCACCTATGAAAAGCGCAGAGCGCTATTGGCAAACCTGTCAATTCTAGTATTCTATGGCAAATGCCAATTGGGCTCCAAGGTGCCAGGCAGTGAGTACAGGGCCCACTAGAGGATGTCAGGCCCTCAGGCCACCCTCATGAAGTGTGTTTCTGATTGTTTGGTCAGACACATTCATGCCGGTGGCTGCTGGAGGTCATTTTGTAGCTCTGGCAGTGCTCATCCCGTTCCTCCTTGCACAAAGGAGCAGATATGATCCTGCTGATGGGTTAAGGACCTTCTACGTCCAGATGTCCTAGAGTAACTGCCTGTCTCCCGGACTTTGCTCCATGCTCTTGAGACTGTGCTGGGAGACACAGCAAAGCTTCTGGCAATGTCACATATTGATGTGCCATCCTGGAGGAGTTGGACAACCTGTGCAACCTCTGTAGGGTCCAGGTTTTGCCTCATGCTACTAGTAGTGACACTGACCCTAGCCAAATGCAAAACTAGTGAGAGAACAAAATGTCAGTGTCCTCCACCCATAAAACCATTCCTGCTTTACAGGTTGCCTCATTGTTGCCCCTCTAGTGCACCTGTTGTTAATTTTATTAACACCAAAGTAGCTGAAACTGATAACAACCCCCTTTGATACTTAACTGACCAGATCAGTATCCCAGAAATTTAAATGACTGATTAAAAAGTGTTCCTCTAATTTTTTGAGCAACACACACATACACGCACGCACATATATGCACACACACCTGTTGCTATACTTTTGTCACAAACCTCCCCTTTCATTCCTTTTCTATCCAAAGCGTACCTTCACCTTTCCAGGCTCTCTTCCACCTGCTCCCCACTCTCACTACAGATCACAATGTCTGCAAACATCATAGTCCATGGAGACTCATGCCTGACCTCCTCAGGCAACCTGTCGGTACCAATGCACTTCTCCATTCCTCAGGCATCCTCTCACTCTCCACAATTGTATGAAACTGTCTGGCCAAAAAGCCCACTGCCCTCTCTCCTAGACATCTCCATACCTCCACAGGTATGTCACCTGGACCAAGAGCCTTTCCACTCTTCATAGCTGCCCTTACTTCTTCCTTATTTATCCCCTGCACTTCTTGATTCACGAACTGTTCTCCATCTGTCCTTTTCTCTCTCTCTCTCTCTCTCTCTCTCTCATTTTTTACATCCATCAGTTCTTCAAAGTACTCCTTCCATCTTCTCTTAATCACTCTTAATCACTAAGTTCTCTACCTACCCAATTGATACAAGTCCTTTTCTCTGTCCTTAACATCCAGCCTCACATACAACTCACTGTAAGCATTTTCTCCTGCCTTTGCTACCTCTCTCTTTGACATAAGATTATTTAAGCGGTTGTCCTCTGGCTAACATTAGGCTATTTAGGGTAGCATAATAACATGAGAAGCCACAGTCATTATCAATGTCACTGTTAAGTCTGCCAAAATATAAAGTTTTTGTAGTAGCAAAGAAGAGTTTATGTTGAAATATGCTCATTTATTTTTTTTGCATCAAATCTGATACAATATATTTTAAGACAGACTGTAAAAATGGTAAGTCCAAAACTAGGAGTTTTTAATCTCAAAGTATGCATACTCATTCTCAATCTTAAATATTTGTTGTCTTTGTTTAACAGACTTGGAATATTTTTAATTACATGATGTCTTTATTTATTTATTTGTTATTTTTATAGTCCAATACCTGTTTACCTGGCTCGAGTTTGTAAAAGCAGACACAGAAGAGTTGACTGTCACACTAAACCTGCGCTTGGTTTCATTAACATGTAAATAATCAACATGTTTATAATCACAAAGATTTTACAATTACAAGAAAACAGGGTTGCTGAAGTAGCAACAACCACACAGGTGGCTTTAGTGACACACTGATATTCTCCACTGGTTTGCAATGAGACCATTGTGCATTTTGCATAAATATTTGTTTAATGCTTTTAAGTGCTGGTACCTCACCCCTACCAGTGGGAGCCAAGACTGCAGTCATTTTTTTCATTATTCATTATCCACATAAAATAAATGCTAAGTCCACACAACTATAAACAGTTCTTCAACTTTCACTGGTCAGTAAATGGACTGCTTTTCTCCTCTCCTTACCCTACACATTCTACACTTAAATGCTTTCTAGCTAACATTCACACACTTCAGTGAATGCATCAGGAGCAACTTGGGGTTCAGTGTCTTGCCCAAGGATACTTTGGCAGATGAGAGCAGCCTGAAATGAAACCATCAACCTTCCAGTTAGCAGTTGACCTGTGCTGCCTCCTGAGCCACAGCCACCCCAAGTACTAGGCAGGTAGTGGGTAAGCAGCAGGTACATATTGAGTTCATGCTAGCTTTTTTCTGTTTAGGTGATCTTATCCTTCAAAGACTTATTACAGAAGTAAAACTTACATATATCACACATAGCACAGAGACAGTGAAGTGCAGTTTGCCTTCACTCATAAATTGATTTTCCACAGTGCTTGGAAAATCAAGGTCCCAGAAGTACAAAGATACCAGTACTCCTTGTGCTCAAAAATGGTCTCTGCACTTTGACTGAAAGCAATTCAACCCTTTCATCACATAACAAATTTGACCAGCACACAGGACCAAAGAGGTGCTGTGAGAGACGCACAAACAGTAATGGGCAGAATTCACAAAGCTCATCAGAAAGGTTCAAACACAGAGTGATACAAAGATGAAGGCAAAGAGGAAGGAGGACAGAAGAGGAGTTAACGTGAACATGGCCGTGACTCTTGATATATCAATCACACGCATGCTTATTTGCTCATGCACAGAAAGGTGGAGAAGAAGTGGGATGCTGACATGTGAGACAAGAGGAACAGTGTGCAGAAGTATGTGGGGTGTCACCTTGGTCAGTAGGTGGGAAGGTTTTCCCGCTATGTTTCTCAAAATCAGCGAGGTTTCCCTGTCCAGATACGAGTGCTTGAAAAAGAAAGAGAAAGTGCCCGTGAATTAATCTGGTGCTGGATTGGTTGGACGTGGCAGTTTAGCAGAAAGCTGTAAAGCAGAGATAAGCAGCAGAAGAACGTCATTGATGAAGTGGTCAGTGACAGAAACCTGTGAAGGAGAACTGCACACATAGCAAACAGATTAAAGTGTTGATAAACTCTTGGTTTGCTGAGATGAGAAAAGGAAAGGTTAACCTCTTTCCATCCACTAGGTCCCCAGTGACCCGTCTGGGGTTAGAGTTAGGTTCACCTCTACCTGTTTATATGGAGTTTTCCCTTAGGTATACCCCAATAAAAATCTTAGATCAGAAGTGCTACTACTTCACAAAGCATGTAAGATTCGGTTTCAAAGGTAACACATTCTAATTACTGAAACTGTGTTTGTGTAGCATGGAGCACAAATGCAACTCTAACCCCACCCCTAAGTCATTCACTGGTGACATTAAGAGGTTAAGAAACATATTTAACAGTCAAAAACTTATTTCCATATAAAACTCACACTGCCAAGACTACCTTTACTTGTGATTTTCTAAGTTTCTAATACCTGACTTTCCATCAGTGGAAATGCTAATGTGAGCAGCATACAGTCCTAGAAGCACATTTGGTAATTTTTTGGCTACAGAAAAATATATCTGCTGAGTCTCATAACATGTAGGCCTGTTTGAAACCCAAACTTTGAGTTGACTTGTCGATTTCTTGCAGACACTGGCGCAAACAAAACGATTCCATCAAATTGGATGGAGCCCAGATGAACTGTAAGTATTGCTGTTTTTGTTTTCTCAGCAAGATGATATCTGTGATGCTGCTTTCATAATTTTTGTAGCATATTCAATAACAAGAAGTAAAACACTAATGTTAGGCTATAAAACAAACGGCAACATGATCGCATAACCACAGTGCTTGGAAAATCAAGGTCCCAGAAGTACAAAGATACCAGTTCATTTAAGACTTTTAGGACTCTTTTCTGTGGCACTCTATCAAAGATCTATATCATTTTTGAGTCTGATAATACAGGCTTAAGCCTTAAACCTGCATTCTCTCTAATGGTCAGCAGGAGGCAACACAAACAGAAGCTGTCACTACATCATGAAGGGGAGTGAACCAATTTAAACAGAAACAAGTAGAGTATAGTCAGTCACTGCTGCTTTACAGTGTTGTGGTGGGAGTGGAGGGCTGTACAGCTAAACAGGTGAACAGTGAGAGGCCAGTGAAATACCAGACAGAGTCATCAATTATTGATTCATTAAATATTTTGTATTACTCATATTAACTGGCAAAGGGAACAAAGAGACTCCAGACAAATCTGTGGCACAGTAAGATTTACTGTCCATAATCCCTCATCCGTACATGCTGTCGGTCAGCAGACAGTTCATCCTCAGCAGCTTCCTCCTAAGCAGACTGAGATCAGTACAGAACCACAGTGAACTGAACCTCTTTTAGTAAAGACAAACAAGAAGTTTCTTTTTTGAATGTTAGCTTTTTTTTTTTTATCTGATCCTGTATTTTTGGCGTACTGTTAAAATTTATTGTACATAGAGGGTATTGTACATTGCCTTTAGCAATGTACAATACCCTCTATTTTCTCATCTTCAGTAATCTCATGAAAGCATGTATTCGCTTCAATCTCTAGAAACTATTTTATAGAAAGCATTAGGTCTCTCGTGATAACCAGAGATTAAATAATATTTAGGTCAACCAGATATACACAAACACGCAGACGCTTACAGTCAGCTTCTCCCTTTGGTAAAAATCTGACCAACCACATGTTAGTGACTGTGTGTGATCCATTCTAGTTGGCGAGCCGGGGTGGGTATTCTTTAGTGGTGTGCGATACTGCAAATTTTGATATAGATCCAATACCAAGTAAATCCAGGGCCAGTATTGCTGATACTGATACTTTTAACTCTGATTTTTACTTTCCACAATAATTAGTTAATATCAGGAGTAGGTGGCACTCATAGAATAATAAAACACACCTTTCAACTTTTCATGTATTTTGAAACTGGATTTTATTGGAAACCAGGGACCTGCAATACGAAGTGAGTTCAGCATACCCATCTTTTGTTGGGTATCTTTTGTTATCTGAAATTACTGACCCTAACACTGGTGATCAGGATAAACAATGTTATCAACTTAAGTTAACCAGTTAGGTTAAGCTAGCTAATTGCAGGTTTGTCCTGCAGGTTAACATGAAAGGGTGGTGTTGGCAGCAGGTACCAATTTAAAAGGGGCGTTTCACAGGTCATGTGACTCTTCTTCCACAGAACATGATCCCTATGAGCGCCACCTACTCCTGATACATTATCACATAAGAAAACATTAAAAAAATATACCAATAAAATGCAGCACTGTTGTTAAAAAAGGACACGTGATTAATGCCGGCGCAAATCATTAATCTGGTGATTTAGTGGTAAAATAAACATTTCATAAATTTCATAAATCACCAAATTAACACAGACATTCCTGTGACAAGGCGGCACACAGTTTGTGCTTCATTCAGGGTTTCAGTAGGTACGGATTAACAAGCTGCACACATAAACGTGTTCCCCCAGCAGAAAATCTATACTGCGCTTTAGACACGCTTAAAAAAATAAATTCAAAAAGCTGTCTCCCTTATCTCCTTTAGAGATAGGGTGAGGAGTGCAGCCATTCAGGAGGGGCTCAGAGTAAAGCTGCTGCGCCTCCACATCGAAAGGAGCCAGCTGAGGTGGTTTGGGCATCTGACTAGGATGCCTCCTGGGTGCCTCTTGGGTGAGGTGTTCTGGGCATATCCTAACAGGAGGAGGCCCAAGGGCAGACCCAGGACATGCTGGAGACCTCCCTCTCAGCTGAGGAGAGGGAGGTCTGGGCTTCTCCACTTAGGCTGCTGCCTAAAGTGATGGATGGATGGATGGATGGATTTTGTTAAGACTTTAAATGTACACTTGAAATGAATATGCTGAAAAGTTATTGTAATGTTATTTGCCACAACAACAATTACTGCTTACCCCAGCTTTACCTGACAGGGGGAGTGGCAATGAGTAAACCCAAAGGTATAAAAGGTTCTCATACACACCAAGTCTAACACTGTCAACTCATTAGTATATTACCATGCATTACACTATGCACTACCATAGTGCATGAATTTGACAGTGTAGTTTTGTCTACAGTGAGAGACACATAATAACATAATAATGAGACACAACAAGTGGTGCACTTACTTGAAATTGCAGTATGTTACTGTGATTGTTGTGCTAACTGCTACATTTAACGAATATTTAGAACTTGTCAAGTTTCTGACCACACACATAATACCAACATAACACCAAACAAGCTCCATCACTGCCTGACAAAGTTCTGCTGCTGCTAGCTGGCTTGCCATTGCGTGATCATGTCCATATGATGCAGGCTTCAGGCCATCACTGACTATTTCATCCAACCCACATATTTAAAATGATGTTTGTTTAATTACTTTTTAATTACTCTGCAAATGTGGGAATGTCTATAAAAATGACTGTAATTCCTGAAAGTCTTTTTAATTGAAAATACATTGTGGTGGTGTACAGAGGTAAAGCTACAAATGCATCACTGCCCAAATACTTACAGGCTTGTGTGTTTCTGCAGTCTGACCCCCTTTCAAACATTAAAGGATACCCATCAGGATGCTGTGTGCTAAACTTCCAAACTAGCTGAAAAACAATGAAGTGCCCTTCCTGTGTCAGCATTAGTGACACAGCATTACTAAGATTAGCGAGCTCATATCTGACAAAACCTTTGTTTCTCCATGGGAGAACAGCCTTAACTTGAAAGTTCAACGGGGATTTACTGAGTCCCAAAATGGGGCTATTTTTACTGTCCTTAATAGACAGTCAGAGTGAGCATGTAAAGGAGAGACTCTGATTCAAACTGCCGCAGTCCAACTTCCTAATGAGCTGGACTCAACGCTCGGGGCAAACACACTACAGCACATCTTCTTTTCTTTTGTTGCTGTCTTCTTCCTCCTTTTCTTTCTGACTATCTTTCTTTGTCAGCTCTCTCAGTATTTTAATGTTCTGTATTGCCTCTCTTACTATCATACGCTGACTCACTCTTGCGTCTCATCTTATTATTCTAATATTATTCATTCCTTTACTCCTCCACTCTTTATCTATCCATTCCCCTGTTTCCATCTCCGGTCTCTCAGACTCGCTGCACTCGATGAGCTGGAGCAGTAACCCAGATTTCTGTTCGCTAACAGGGTTTGTGCTTGCAGTGGAGCTCATTAGTTTTTGGTGTTAAGCAAGGTGATAACACTAACAAGCTCTGAGGTTCAATTTCCTCAGCAACAAAGGCAAAAAAGTAAAAAAAAAAAAAAAAAAAAAAACGCTCTTAGTTTTGGTGATGTGTGTGTATGGAGGTAGTTAATGGAAGATTTGGGTTTTTTTAGTGGATTCTGGAACAGAAAGTCAGAGCAGTGTGGATTATAAAAGAAGCGAGGACAGAGCCTGAAGCAGCAGAAACTGTCAGCAGCAGGTGAAAAATCAAGCGGCACAAAGGAAAGCTGCTGCACAACCTAAAACAACCCACACTATTAAAAAACAGCAGACAAGACTCGACTGTTGGGAGAAGAAACAATGTCACACTGCAGTGTTGGTGCTGGTCCCAAAACATTAGAATTAATGTTGTATTGTGGTAACAGCTTTGCACCTCATAGAAAAAAGACCACTCATGAGTAAAGCTCCTCTTTGGGGATGTCTGGGCTTTCTAACATGTGGTTAACACTGTAAAATCTTGGTGTGAGGATTCACCCACTGTTCACCTGCAACACTGCATGTTGTATGGCACCGTTGGAACACAATTATGTGGCAAAGGTGGCAATCTTCTGCTCCTGGGTCCTGGACTTCGTGACAGACTGTTTGTGCAAGGTTGGAATAGGCGCTGACATATCTACAGAGTCACCCTCAAAACACCAGCTCCCCAAAGGGTTGTGTGCTGAGCCCCCTACTCTGCACCCTCTACACCTATGACTGTACTCCCGCCCACCCCAGCAATGACATCATTAAATTTGTGGTCAGACTCATCTCAGTGGGCAATGAGGGGAGCATAAAGAGATGAGGTGGAGCAGCTGTCAGGACAGTGTGCTGGCTCTCAACACGGCCAAAATTAAGGAGCTACATCCAGCTACTATACATCAATGGGACTGTGTGGAAAGGGTACCATCTTTTAAGTTACTGGGTGTACAGATCAAGGAGGACCTGAGCCGCTAACACCGCAGAGACCATAAAAAAGGAAAAGCAGAGGCTTTATTTTCTTAGACTTCTCAGAAAGAACCACCTCTCCCAGAAGAGACTGATGTAATCACCATGATGTCAGCCATTTATTTGTGAACGACCATCTGGTAGACCTGAGTTCAGCATTTTGACCATTTAGTGAGGGATGAATTAGACTGATAACCAGAGAGCACTATCTAAGCTGATATAACTGCTTTATCATCTATTTTACCTTAAACAGGATCAAATCTGCAATAAGGAAGCCTTAAACTAGCAACGGAGAACGTAACCTCATCAGGAAAGTGTTTACTGAGAAGACTGACTACCAGAAAAGTTGCCTCCTGCTGGACTACGAGAATCCAGGTTTAAGACTATTGGCTTCATTTTTCAGAATGTCCATCTTTTATATACAGTCTGTGGAAACAGAAAAGTAAAGAAATGTTGCTGGAAATCTGAGTTGCTCCAAAATCTTCTGACACTGGAGGTGTCTCTCTAGAAAAAAAACACAAAAATAAAACTGCCCAGCAGTATACACAGCAAGTCATTAAATTCATCTCCAACAGAAACATTAGTAATAAAAACATTAATGAATCAGAAAATATGATCTAATAATACCATGCATATGTTTCTGCATAAGTATTTCACTACTCAAAGTTTCCAGGTTAGAATATCATGAAAAAGTTGATTCATTTTAGTAATTCCATTCAAAAAGTGAAACTTGTATATTATATTCACTCATTGCACGCAGACTGATATATTTCAAATGTTTATTTCTTTTAATTTTGATGATTATAACTGACAACTAATGAAAACCCCAAATTCAGTATCTCAGAAAATTATAATATTACTTAAGACCAATCCAAAAAAAAAGGATTTTTAGAAATGTTGGCCAACTGAAAAGTATGAGCATGTACAGCACTCAATACTTAGTTGGGGCTCCTTTTGCCTGGATTGCTGCAGCAATGTTTCGTGGCATGGAGTTGATCAGTCTGTGGCACTGCTCAGGTGTTACGAGAGCCCAGGCTGCTCTGATGTGGCCTTCAGCTAAATGGACTAGTTCTTATATACCACTTTTCTACACTGAGCACTCATTTACCCATTCATACAAACACTTCCATGAGTAACTAAGCTAAGTGCTTAGTATCTAACATTCACACACATTCATACTCTGATGCTTGCGTTGGAGAGCAACTTGGGGTTCAGTATCTTGCCCAAGGATGCTTTAGCATGCAGCCTGGAGCAGCCAGGAATTGAACTGCCGAACCAGTAGGTGACTGGCGCTACCTCCTGAGCTACAGCCACCCGCAGCTTCTGAATTGTTGGGTCTGGCATATCGCATCTTCCTCTTCACAATAGCCCATAGATTTTCTATGGGGTTAAAGGTCAGGCGAGTTTGCTGGCCAATTAAGAACAGGGATACCATGGTCCTTAAAGCAGGTACTGGTAGCTTTGGCACTGTGTGCAGGTGCCAAGTCCTGCTGGAAAATGAAATCTGCATCTCCATAAAGTTGGTCAGCAGCAGGAAGCATGAAGTGCACTAAAACTTCCTGGTAGATGGCTGCGTTGACCTTGGACCTCAGAAAACACAGTGGACCAACACCAGCAGATGACATGGCACCCCAAACCATCACTGACTGTGGAAACTTTACACTGGACCTCAAGCAATATGGATTCTGTGCCTCTCCTCTCTTCCTCCAGACTCTGGGACCTTGATTTCCAAAGGAAATGCAACATTGACTTTGATCAGAGAACATAACTTTGGAGCACTCAGCAGCAGTCCAGTCCTTTTTGTCTTTAGTCCAGGCGAGACGCTTCTGAACAGCTCTGTGAACAGCCAGCCTCTTTAGCAATGACCTTTTGTGTCTCACCCTCCTTGCGCAAGGTGTCAAAGGTCGTCTTTTGGACAACTGTCAAGTCAGCAGTCTACCCCATGATTGTGTAACCTACAGATTTAGACTGAGAGACCATTTAAATGCCTTTGCAGGTGTTTTGAGTTAATTAGCTGATTAGAGTGTGGCACCAGGTGTCTTCAATATTGAACCTTTTCACAATATTCTAATTTTCTGGGATACTGAATTTGGGGTTTTCATTAGTTGTCAGTTATAACCATCAAAATTAAAAGAAATTAAAGCCGCAAGCGGCGATGATCGGGCCCTTGCATCTGGCGCGCGTCGACCCGTGGCGCACTCGATCTGTGCTGCGCTCGGAGGCTGTTGCGGACGAGAGAGAGCAGGCTCACCCGGTTGCTGACAGCTCAGCAGGCTAGCTGTACTTCATATCGTTCGGCCGCAGAACATCTCCCACTCCCACTAGGTGGCATCGGTGAGTGCCTACTAATTAAAGTGTCACGATGCTCTATGTAATGCCTGCAGCCATCACTTAAATTGTAATGATCATAGGATGATGATTATCAGTGTACTGCTGATTTCATGTCGCCACTAGGTAGCGTTATGAGTGTGAAAAAGGCTGATAGATGGGTGTGTCCAGTCTCCCTTACTCTCCCATTAAGCCTGTGAAGTTTGGGACAGATTGGACAATGTATGTTAGAGATATGACAATTTGGTGTTCTGTAGTATATGATTAAAATCCCACATTCAGAGGGTTGCCACGGCAACACAGTTCAAGATTCTACAAAACCGTGATTAACTTTTGACAGGCTACTTGTGTAGATGATCTGGAGCCATTTTGGTGCCCTAGGAGGAGTTGATTCAAATAGCAGGTGTGAAAACCGCAAAAATTGACACCTTCAATTGAAGATGGCCGACTTCCTGTAGAGTTTTGGATATGGGTCCAAGAGACTTTTTTGTAGGTCTTAGGATGTTACTCGAGCCTGCACAATTTCAGATATGTAGATAAAAAGTAGCCCCGGGGCTGCTCAAAAAACATGCTATTTTATGACATTTCCAGGTCCCACTAGGTCGCGCTCTAACGTTTATGGACTTTATGCATATCATTGCGTTCAGGGCAGCATGCTTATCAAACCACTAAAGGTTGAGGCAGATTGGGCAATGTGGCTTTGAGTTACAGACATTTATGTGTTCATGGGGAAATGTCGAAATCAAAGTGTAAAACATGACATTTCCTGCTCCCACTAGGTGGCACTGTGACTGTCAGTACCGTAAATATTATCATATGTATGGGTTCAGGGGCGGACGATCATCCTACTGCGGAAGTTTGATCCAGATTGGATAATGCAGGTTTGAATGAGAGGCAATCAAAATTTCCTGGCAAATGATCGAAATTCACTGTGGTGTCACGGCCATGCCCTCTGGTGAAAACTCACCATTTTTGAAATTTAGATTCCCCCTGGTGTGTAGATAAGACAAAACAAATATGAAGTTGATAACATCCAAAACCTCTGAGTTATTAGAGAGAGTATAAGGGCAGGAAATGGCTAAAATCAGCCATTTGATTCAAAATGGCAGACTTCCTGTTGGGTGTAGGCCATTGGACCCTGGGATCTTTTTTGTTTGTCTGGGCATGTTACATATGTGTACCAAATTTCATACATGTACGTGAAACACAGCAGTGAGAATTGAACTAAAGGTAGCGCTATAGAGCCATTTTGAAAGGGCCATGTCTGAAACCATTAAAATACTTCAATTTTCACCAGACCTGCCATGTGTGCAAAATTTCATCAGTTTTTGAGCATGTTTAGGCCCTCAAAAAAGGAATTCATTTGCCTAAATATCCAAAGCAATTACAATAGGGCCTTCGCCCAGGTTGGGCTCAGGCCCTAATAAGCATTTGAAATCTATCAGTCTGTGTGTAATGAATGAATATAATATACAAGTTTCACTTTTTGAATGGGATTACTGAAATAAATCAACTTTTTCATGATATTCTGATTTCATGACCAGCACCTGTACTTTGATGGTGAACTGAAACTGGACTGTGATTTTTAAGTAAACTAAATTAGTAAATATTTTCTAGATAATTTTAGCCGCCTGTATGAACTTCTGATTAAATATTTTGAGTTCCTGTGCACCGCATTTGCCTTGTCCTTTGTTCTTCGATTCACATATTCTGCAACTACATGCTAGTGTGTGCCAGTCTGCTTTGCAAATGCAATTGCTGTATGATGCAAATAATAGGCTCATAAATCCGCTTGAAACAGCAGACTGCTGTAATCCCAGTCAGTGAACAGGAATTGAATAGCTGTACTTTTATCAGGGAATAGGTTTTCTCACTGTCACATTAGCTAAAGTGAGGTATATTATGGTTAGCTAAAGCAGTAGAAGGCAGTTACATGTTGCTTCAGTGCACTTCCAATGACAGAAAGAGTTTGAGAGTTTTAAACATATTTGAGCTGAGGCATACTGCATTCCCATTAATTCCCTCTGCACTGTGAGGGGGTAGCCCACACACAGCAATCACTCATTAATTCTCTTGCTGTACCTCCGTGTTGTGATGCCCTTGACTGGCTTCTTCAGCTGAGGGCATTACTGCAGACTGCTGGCCGTCCAAGTCGGAGCGGAGAACGCTGTCCAGCGAGTCCATGGAAGAAGCTGAGTTAACGGAAATCCCAGATGCTGAGGTGACAGAGGAGCGCGAGGAGTGGACAACTGAACGCACCTAAAGTGGTAAGACAAGACAGAAGAAGAAAGAGAGTGGCTCTGTCATCTTTAAACTGGGTGGACACAAATGCTGGGCAACCCAATTCAGAGATAATACATTAATAAGCTTAAAATGTTAAGATGATACGGTAAGCGACAGCATTCTGCTGTTTAACTACTAGCCAGCTGCTAGCTACTTATCTCAATGTGACAGTGAGATCATTTCCCCTGCTGACTCACAGCTCTGATGGTCTTGTCTTTGAATACTCACCCTCAATAGTATCTAGACCACTGTGCATTCAGCCAGTGGCTTTGTACTTGTACTGTTCTTAGTTTCAGAGATTTTAGTTTATTTGAAATCATTTCAATGCTACTTATTATATTGTCAGCCTCAAGGTGCTTTACATTGTAAGATAGATGCTAAAATATTATTGGAAAAACACCAATAACATGTTCCAAATCAACTGAATCAAAGCTTTTACAACAACCTGATAAGGAATTACAACAGTCTAGCTTAGAGCTAACTACATATGGGCATTTCAAGCAAAAATACTATTCATTATTCACTGGGAACTTTTTTATAGCTTGTCTGCCCACATCAGTCTGGTAATGCAAGTGTTCCACTTATATTTAGTTAATTACAGCTAGGTTCCATTAAAAAAATAAATCATGCACAAAACTGGATGTTTTTTTCTATTTTTAGCAATACTGCACAGAAAAAAGAAGGCAGTTCTAGATATTTGCTTACATTTGTACATTGAAGGACATATCCTGGTCAAAAATAACTCCTAGCAGGGTCACAGTGCTGCTAGAAGCCAAGGTAATCATCCAGAGGTATGTGGTTAGACAGCATGTTTCTAAGATTTTTATGGCTGAGCACAATAACCTCAGTTTGACACAATTCAGGAGTAGAAAATTAAGAGATCATTCCAACCTTTAGTCTTTAAGACATGCATGTAGCTTTACTCATTGATGTAAGTCATCTAGTTTCATGTGTGTGTGTGTGCATATATACAAACACAAAATATACACACATATAAAAAATGTGCTCCAGCACAGAACCCTGTGTGTATCTTAAATAGTGTGTGATTTGTTGCTGACAGTTATTATGTAGTATGAGAAGCCGGTCTGTGCTTACTTCATGCTCGCTGACTGTGCCAACTGATCCCGTGCGTCGATGCTGTCTCTGAGAGGATCCGGGCCTTCGCATCGTGGCTGATGATGTATAGGAGGAGGCTGAGCTAAGAGAGTGGGAGGAGGTCTGACGAGCAGCTTCATCCATACTGAGAGACGCCTGAAGGAGACATAAACAGAAGAAATAAAATAAAGGACAGGAGCACAGAGGATTTCAGCAGCTTCATCTGCCTTAACAGCAAGGAGGGAGGGCTTTGATGATGCAAAATTGGTGCTGTGAAAATGTCATCACTAACAGATGATGCAGGTGATCCTAGATGAATCAGCCCTTACAATTTTCACCAGCATAGTTGGGGTTGTGCAGTCTCACACTGTTACGAAACCTATCCAAGACTAGTGCTATATTACTTCAAGATTGAACATTTTATGTGTTTTACAGTATAGGCTGTTTGGAATAAGCGTGATTTCATTTCCTCCATGAAAGCACTAATTTCAACCCTGACATCTATCTAACAGGAAGAAACATACAGAAAAAACTGACCACAGTTGGGAGGAAACTTAATGTTAAACTGCAAATATTTTCTTTTTTGATAACCAGCCTCTAACTATCCTTCATCATTTCTATTTGGAAGGCCACATGCTCCGTCTGTGTTAAGTTTGTTTTTGTAATTAATTGATCAAATACACAAATGTAAATTAAAATTAAATGCAGTTTCTAGGGTGTTCTTGCAAACACACCTTCTCCAGCTGAGCTGTGATGTCATCCAGACTGAAGTTAGAAGCCAGGGCCGGCCTCCCGTGCTGCCCAGTGGGAGCTCTGATAGTGCCGGCAGGTGACGCCCTGGTACTGCTGCTGCTACTGCTAGCCCCGCTGCTGCCCCCCCCACCGCTAACACTGTTAGTACTACTTCCGGCAGCACTGCTGCTGCTTCCTGCTGGCTGCTGCCTGCTGCTGCGCCCAGCTGGAGGCTTCTGGCGAACCTGGAGAGATTAGAAAAGAAAGCATTCGTGTCTGAAGCAACATCAGTAAATCTACAATTAATCATACAAGGAATTATTGTGCATACCTTGGTATCAGTTATCCCCAGACGAGCCATGCTACCAGAGCTGCTTGGTTTGGCGTTGACAGTGCTGAGCTCCTGTTCGATGGAGCACAGGTCGGCCATGAGCGCATCAAGATCCACGTTCTCCCCTTGATTCAAGGCCTCTGCAGAGAGACAGAAGTTAGGACGTGAGACATGAAGAAACAGACAGGCTGCATTTGGAACAACCGGTCATGGCTGAGTAAGAATATTACAAAAGTCAGTGATCTTTATGGAGCAGTCACTTTTCAGTCCTTTCAAGAGTTTAAGGAAGAGACTTAAATTAAATTAGGTGAAATGGAGCACACACTGTCAGGCTATTTGAAACTGCCAAGGAGCGCACAAACAGCATCAGTCTCATATAAAATAATGGCAAAACGCTATATGGTAACTACAAATGTAATTAAAGCAGCAATGAGAGCGATGATTGGGCCCTTGCACCCAGGCACATGTTGAGGCGTGCTGCACTTGGAGGTTGCAACGGTCAGGAGCTTCACGGGGTCACATGAATGGTGTTAGCTCAGTAGGCTACTTGAATGTTGGGTCAATCAGCCACCAGATGCCTCCTGTTCCCACTAGGTGGAGTTGGCAAGAACCCACTAATTACATGTCATGATGCTGTATGTAGTGCCTGCACCCATCAATGAAAATTTAATGCTCATGGGATGATGATTATCAGTCTACTGCTGATTTCCTGTTCCCACTAGGTGATGTTATAAGTGTGATGCTATGCTGGTACACAGATGTGTCCAGACTCACACTCCCATGAAGCATGTGAAGTTCGGGACAGATTGGACAATGCATATTTGAGATGTGACAATTTGGTGTCCTGTGGAATATGATTGAAATTCGGCGTGCGGCCACAAGTACAACTTTTGATGAAAACCCAAATCCTTCACAATTTAACATCAAGTTCTTTAGACTGAACTCACCAAATATCATGTTGCTCTGACAAAATCTGTAGGAGGAGTTAGTTAAAACATAAGGCCTGAAAATGGAGCTTAATTCCTCACTGAAAAGAGGCCCAAATTTGGAGTGCTGCTACAGTAACACCTCTTGATATTCTATAAAACATTGGATATCTTTTGATGGGCCACTTGCCTAGATGACGTTGAGCAATTTTGGTCTCACTGGGCTGAATGCCCTAGGACAAGATCGTTAAAATAGGCCTGGAAATGGCAAAAAACGCTGCAAAAATGACACTTTCAATTCAAAATGGCTGACTTCCTGTTGGGTTTTGGACATTACTCCAAGAGACTTTTTTTACATGTCTCAGGATGTTACATGAGCCTGCAAAATTTCAGATACACAGAGGAAACATATCCCTGGGCCTGCTGTTTTGAAATTTTCTGGGGATTGAAATTGAAAAAAGCCCAACACTGTTTGATATTCTATAAAACCTCCGACAACTTTTGATGGCCCACTTGTCTAGGTGATGTTGAGTGATTTGGTCACAGTGGTTTGAATGCAGGCAGCATGACGGCGTGGTGGTTAGTACTGTTGCCTCTCAGTGCCAATGGTTCTAATCCACCTTGGCCAGGGCCTTTCTGTGTGGAGTCTGTATGTTCTCTCTGTGTCTGCGTGGGTTTTCTCCGGGTACTCTGGGTTCATCCCACAGTCCAAAGATATGCAGTTAGGTTAGGTTAACTGATCAAACTAAATTGTCCATAGTTGTGAATGTGAGTGTGAATAGTTGTCTGTCTCTCTGTGTTAGTCCTGTGACAGGCTGGCAACCTATATAGGGTGTACCCTGCCTCTCGCCCTATGTCAGCTATAGCAGCCCTATGGGATAGGCCCCAGCCCCCCTGCGACCCTGAACAGGATAAGAGGAAGAGACTGGATGGATGGTTTGAATGCCCTAGGAGACCAGGACTAGGAGGACTTTTTTGTATGTCTTGACATGTTACATATGTGTACCAAATTTCATACATATATGTGAAACACAGCAGTGGAAACTGAACTAAAGGTGGTGCCATTTTGAAAGGGCCATGTCTGAAACCATTAAAATATGTACCTGATGTGTGCAAAATTTCATGTGTTTTTGAGCATGTTTAGGCCCTCAAGAAAGCAATTCATTTGGGAAAATAATAAAAAGCAAGAAGGTCCATTTATGTTTCCTGCTAGAATCGAACAGTGACCTTTCACTTGCTAAGCAAGGATGTTAACCTTGGGGATGGGGCTCCTGAATGAAAATTACTGCTGGAATAGTAAAAATTAATTTTTTGGAAATCAGGAATTAAAAATACTCGGGGCTGACTGTGCAAGCCACTGCCAGAATCTATCCAGCTGTGCTTCCTTGGAGAGAGGTCTCTTTTTCCAACCGGAATATCCAAACAAAGACTCACACCTTTTACTTTTCTTTCTCATGGGGCTGCATAATCCTTTTTCGTGACTATGTTTTTAAAAACTACATCAAAACTTCAAGTACAACATAAACAGAGAGACAAAATCTGTGAAAAAGAAAATATGTGCACATTAATATGAATAAATGTGTCTGACCATTTATGTTATACATGGAGAATCTGTAGGAGAAATTGGCTATGTTGGTCTCTTGTCTGAGGGGAGCCTTCTCCTGCGGGGGGTGTTCCGGGCGACCGTCATCCAGGCTCTGGACAGCCAGGCAACAGAGAAAGGAGTGTGTTTACATGCAGCAGAATTTCTAATGGTTCATTCATAATTTTTCAGAAATTCTGTAGTAGTTGCTCTTGCAGATAAGCATGGACCGTCCATGCTCTGTGTACCTGTGTCAGTTTGTCCAGCTCTCCCAGCCAGGCACCAAACATCTTATCCAGGTCCTGGTCCTCCTTGTCACTGTCCTCCTCTTCCTCCTCCTCTTCCTCCCTGACCTCCACCTCCTCATCTGACAACTGATCCATCTGAGGAGAAGAAGAAAAACACTTAACCACTGCTGCCCTTTCAGAAAAACCTTTGATATCTTAGCTCCATCTGGTGTTCGACAGCCTATACTACACCACAGCTTCTTAAACCCGATCTGAAGCTTGATGTTTGAAAGCTGCAGTACAAATTCAGCTCAAATGAATAAATGAACAGGAATGGCAGCAGGAATCTGACTGTCAAAGAGACAAAGTCCATGTGGATTTAGTAAAGCATATAGGATGGAAATCGATGTGCTGTCTCTGAGAAGTCACTACTTTCTTTTTCAATTTTCCAGCAAATCAAGTGCAAATTAGAGGCTTCTCAGAAGACAGTTTTAGTTTGACAATCAGTCACATTTTCTTTATTAAGTCTTTACTGTCACAAGAAGTACTCCCTGCCCCAGCACACCATCAATATTCATAACCCCAAACTGATGGCTCTAAACGATTTTGGCTAGTGACCCTCTATAACCTTGCCTACAGCACGTTCTGTCAGATAACCAGTAAATAAAAAGTACAATTTGAAAAATACTGACTGCCATGAAAAGCCTCAGGAAATGCAGCACGATTTCTGCTAAGGCAATAAGACAAACATCAAACCGGTCGGTGTCATCCGTTAACAAATAAGCCATTAGACTGCTCTGTCCTTTGACCTTTAGCCTTCACTGTGTGTCAGTCTTGATATTTTTGACAATGTAGTTAAGAACAACATTTTCATAACTATAACTCCCTTAGAGACCTAAATTCCAATATTGCCACCGTCAAGTACCCCTTTGACTCTACTTACAGGAAGTGTGTAAGCAGTCTGTTCCACAGCCTTAAAATAGTCATAAATATAGTTTCTAACGAAACAATCAAAGAAGTCAGAGAGGGAAATTCAGGGCAAAGGTTAAGAGAGATTAAGTGTCTATGTACCCACACTGAGGATGAGTCAACACACTTCTGGAGGGAGTGTTGCTTTCATTAATGTGTCTTTCTCACACACGTCAATCGCAGACTTATCTAATAAATATACTTTGGCTTAAGCTGAGACAAAGACACACACAGCAGTTGTTGAATACCTTCATGTGCTGACAACCAGAACAACTTTACTCCTGTGCACGATGAAACCCAATATTTGTCTCAGTCTATTGTCCTACAACCTGGTACCCGGTATCTGGGTCCAGAAGGAAGCAACTTGAACTCCTGGTGCAGTGGATGGTCTAAATCTGCTAGGATAAGTCTTGCCTTTTTCACTGACCTCACCTTTTGTAGGTCAGTGAGGTTGCTTAGGGCTGTGCCAGCAATTTTTCCGCACACCTTTACAACTCCTAGCAGTTTATTTCTATTCTTAATATTTAAAAAACCAAACCAGCAGATGAGATTAAAAGTGATAACTGACTCAATAAAACAAGAATAAAACATTTTCATAAAAGTTGAATCCACATTAAAACCACGGAGCTTCCAATAAAAATACATCCTCTGATGGGCCTTTTTACAAAGTGAGTCTACGTGGGCTTCAAAAGTCAGCCTGTTGTCAAGGATCGTTCCCAGATATTTATACTGGTCCACGACCTCAACATTTTCCCCAGAAATAGCCTCAGGCACAATGACTGCACTGTGTTTTCTAAAATCAATGACCCAGACTCTAATGTCTTAGCACATGTGAAGTGTCTTTTTGTAAAAGATTATTTTTGATAGAAATATGGATTCATCAAAATGTGAAGCTGGAAATGAAAACAACCTTTGAGCTGCTCAAACTTGAGCGGTGCTTCAGTGACAGTACTGCAGACCTAAAGCACGCTCACGATAGAACTTTTCATTTCTTCTTCACTTTTTGATCAATAAGTCGAATCAGCTGTCTCCTCGTGCTCCTCCTGCATTCTGTATTCACTTCTCACCTCGTCCTGTTTCCTTTCCTCCAGCTCTCCACCCAGACAACCCCAGAGTCTTGCACAGGGCACAGAATGCTATTCCTGGATAGCTGCTTAGTCGTCACCCCTCTGCCCCCATTTATGAAGATACATCCAAAAAACACACACACACTAGATTAGAGAGCAGAATGTTACCCACATACAAACACACTGAAAAACACCACACACGCACACGCACGCACGCACACACACACACACACACACACACACACACACACACACACACACACACACACACACACACACACACACAAACGCATGTGAGGAGTGGTGCTACAATTAGATCCCTGTGGTTACCAAGGTCTGTCATTTAGATTGGAGGATAGGGCGAGTGTGTGTGTGTGTGTGTGTGTGTGTGTGTGTGTGTGTGTGTGTGTGTGTGTGGTTTGGGGACTGCTGAGGGACTAAAGGAGCATTGTGAAAACTCTCACAGATGCACTCTTGTACAATAATCTGCGTTTTCCATGCAGCCAAAGGTTAGACACAGTCTAACAAATCAGCCCTATTTTCTTTGTGGACAGTTTAAAAAGAGGAAAATTCACTTCCCATTGTTTCTGACTCTGAATCCATCCCAGCTCTGAAAACCGTAAACTGACAAAAGCAAGTGTCAACTTATCGTTTGAGAAAAATAAAAAGAAGGGGCCATTTCCTATTCTCTGTGAATTTATGTTTGATTTCAAATGAAAAAAATATATAATTCATTTTATATTACATGGATTTGGATTTGAACAAAAAGTACACAGACCTGCATCACTACTGTGAGGGACCAGTAATACAAATGATATACAAATGAGTTGCAAAGCACTAATTTTACCAACAAGTGTATGTCCCTCCTTTCTGAGTCATTCTGGGAACTGTAGGACAAGAAAAAAAGGCAACAAAGGACCGTGCGTCACATTTAGTGGAAATGTTTGCATTTGATAAGATCTCACTGCATGTTTTACATGATTGAGCCAATAAACTTGAAATGTTTAAAAGTTTCCGCCACATTAGTTGTTAGACCCTCGGCTTAAAACAGGAACAGTCGGTTGAAATAGAAAACAGTGCTTGTATGAATGGGTAAATGCAAACGTGTTGTATAAAGTTTCCTACAGGCAGCCTATGGACGGAATAGAATAGAATAGAATAGAATGCCTTTATTGTCATTATACAGAATGTACAATGAGACTGGAGGGCCACTCCTGTTCACAGCAAACAACCAGCAACTTTACTTGCATTTTAGAAGCTGTCGTCATAATGAAGGAGGTCTGTTTAGACCTTATAAAGAACTGTCTGCAGAAAGCATTGCATGGATACATTTAACAGTCATGTAAAAAGATTATACTGCATGATTTTACCATACAGCGCAGCTGTACATCCTCCATTCTCCAGTGTCAGAGTGCTGTCAAACCACCAGAAAGAGTCTTAAAAACAGCCCTCTGTCAAACTGTTCTCTGTCAAACAGAGCTGAGACAGCAACTCATAGTGATGGGCTATAAGTGCAGAGCGTGTGTGCGTCCAAAGTAAACAGTAATTACTCTGCTGCTGCAGCCACACTCCTCCTGTCTGTCACACTGAAACCATGCAATCATTCCCTCCCATTCTTCCTACTACTCTTTTTCCTCCTAATTTCACTCCCTCATCCATTGTTTTTCTCTCCTCCCTCTCCTCCTTCTGCTCAGTCCTTCTCCCCTTATCCTTTCCTACATCTCTGCTACATTTTAATCAAAGGGAGTGAGACAACAAAAACAGAATGTATTACTGCAGCTACTTGATTTCCTGTAGAGAAAACAGCTCCCTCGTATTTACAGAATTCCAAAGTGAAAGGACTTCAGAAATAACTCTACTGTGTAAAAGAGCTTGCTATGTTTTTCCATTTCTACATGCACAGGTGGCGCTACTGCATGATACATACACAGCTTGGCTTTTAATACGAATCAAAGCAGCAGTATCTGCACTATATCATATTTACTCCCAGTCTATAAACAGATTGTAAATGAGAGCTTCCCTAACTCTCAGTTGTCTCTAACAATCTTGGCTCAGGATGAACTGTTTATGAAAATCCGAAGGATATGATGTTATGCTCACTCTTCTGGAAACTTCAGGACTGAACAACACTAGTTAACATTAGCTTAGAAATAGAGTCGACCAGTGTCTGTGTAGGTTCTCAGTCATCCAGGTCATAGCAGTCTCAGCCTTTTGGATGAGAGGTGAAACGTCTTCAAGAAACAAAAGGAGGTCACCCTTTTTCAAGCTCCAGAGAGTCCACTACTCAATATCAGATTACTGGGTCAACACAAACTCCTCATGAAGATATACAACAGAAATCGGTGCTGCTTCAGATAGTTTTACCATTAGTGAGCAAACAAGCTAATCATCATCAGGTAGAAGAAAGTGAGTTTTATCTACTGAGGCCAGTCAGTATGAATAGGACATCAAATCATGGAGGGATTGCTTAGAATGAAATCTAACCCTGAGCTATCTTTAATAGCACAGAGTGCCCACAAACAACAGGACAGAAACTAATGAAATTATGTCAAATGATTTTATCTATCAGTAACTCATGTAACAGCACCAAGTTTATTATCCATATCTAATTTACTTACCACAGTAACAGCACACATTGCTGTGGTTAGCCTGCAAGCTGTGACTTAGCTACATGACATCTATTGATCATCTTTGCTGTCACTGATACTCAGGAACACAGCACATACACCGGCCCTCCAGCCGTTGCACAGGGTACATGACATATGGTACATATTATGGTGCAACACAATTGCGCTGGACAGTCTGGTCCATCTCACTGTTAAGTGAAGTGGTCCAACACTTCACTTAACAGCTGTGGATGTCATTAACATACTGGTCTGTCACAATGCTAGCATTTCAAATGCAGGAAATGAGTTGAACAATGCAAAGAATCACATCAATCGTAACACTGGTCTTAAGATGTCTGATGCTGTGCAAAAAAACAAAACAAAAAGCACAACTGTAAGATATGACAAATGGACAAATATGACATATTTTAAGATTCTAGTAGGCAGTGAACAACCAACCAACCAAACAAACAAACAACCAACCAAACAAACAAACAAACAAACAAACGAACAGACAACACTGTTTGAGGTAGCGCTGTGCTTCCAGTGACTTGGCTCCATATTTTCATTGCTTATTCTATGGTAAGGTAGGCTAAGGCATCTTATTTTATTTTATGTGTGTATATGTATATATGTATGTGTTTGGGCAGTATTTGTCCTCCAAGCTCAAGTCCTCTACCAGAAACCTGGGAGCTTGTGGGTCACTGCCTCGAGTGTTCCGATTACCATGGGGACCTTCCACATCCTTTCTGGCTCTTCTCTGAGCCCTTACTGTGGTAAGATTGACTTCATTGTTTGGAGGCTGCACTGCGAGACTAAATAGTATTACTGCAATGTCTGCAAATTCTGTTTTCAATTCTTCAGTCTTACCTGTGAAAGGTAATCCCATGTGATCCAGTTCCAAATGTAAAATGGTTTGAACAACTCCACGCAGCACAAGAGTGAAGCATCTCTGTCATGTTATGTTTGCCAATTTTGCCACATCCAATATTGATTCTAGATTTATTTAATCTTTTTGTATATAGTCTTTATAGTCAATTATAGTCTTATCTTTTAATGTAATTTACATAGTTTTATATTCTATTTAATTAAGTGTGAGTTCATGTGTAATACTGCCTTGGTTTATATGTGAAATATTGAGGGGCCTGAGCCTAATAATTTCATTGCTTGTAGTAATGTGTCATTGTTACCTGTACATGACAATAATAATAAACTAACTATACTAACTAGGCTTCTCCTGTTTCTGTATATGAAGTATAATTCATTTACAACTGTTGAAATTATACAATTAAAATCGCCAGTTTGGGGAGTATTTCATTTTGTCACAGTCCTACCTAGGCTGATGCAAATGTATGTTGGCATGTCAGTTCATTCTTCTGTATAAACAATGTTTAAATTGTGCCATTTTATTCAGCGCACCAAAGCATCCGCATGCTCCATTATCCAACTGGTAAAATGAAAATTAAACAAGCACAACACATACCAGAAACAGAGTTAAATATCAGGGTTAAATCATCTGGTGTCTGGAAGAGTAGAAAGATGACTGATGTAATGCTAAAGTATACTGCCCATTAACTGTAAGGTCAGTGCTATAGTTTCTATGTCTGAGTAAACAAGGGTCCACTTGGTTCTGAGTATTGTCTCTGAGCGCGAATGTCAGGCTCCTTGTGGGCATCTGCTTGCCCTCCATATTACACTATAAATGCACCAACAATGCATGAGTCCCTCAGACGAACTCTGAGTGGTCTTGGGGAAAAAAAAAATCATACTTGTGGGCTACCTGTCCACGTATCCAACAAGTGTAAATAAGACTACAGAGAGAAGAGGAAATGAAAACAAGAACAGAAAAAAGATGACAAGTGAAGACAAGAGTAAAAGAGACATGAGGAGGAGAGACAAGATGAAAGGGGACAGGTGGAGAACAGAGGAGAGGACACAAAGAGATAACTAGAAATGAGACAAGGAGGTAAGAAGGAAGAAAAGGAAATGAGGGAAGAAGTGGTGACTAGACAGTCAATAGACAAGACATGGAGGAAATCTGTGGAAAGGGAATAAAAAGTGATTCAAGGCAACAAGACAAGAGGAGAAAACAAAATGAAAGCTAGAAAGGCAACAGGAGAGAGAGATGAGGACATCAACTGAGAGGAGACAAGTTAAAAAAGGCAACGGGAAGGGACAGGAGACAGAGAACAGTTCAAATGGGAAAAAAGAAATTGAGGGGACTCTTCAAGAAAAGCAGAGTAGAAAAAAGCAGGAGTTAAAATAAAAAGACTTAAAAGAAAGGTAAAACCATTCCTCCTCCTCCTTCACTTCACCAACATCTGCTGGCTTAGTGCCCTTGAGCAACATGCTGCATCAGCTCCAGTTGTGGCAGCAAACCAGTTGTGCTGTCACAAAAACTGATCTGCTGGCACAAACACAGCAGCAACAGAAAAGCTTTTAGAGACCCTTCAAGTGCATTCAATGTGGCTCGTTCCCACGGCTCTATATCGGGACACACACAGGGAGCGTAATTAGCCCAAGGATTCACACTGTGAAATCAGTTAAAGGAGCAAGCCTGTGTGTGTGTGTGTGTGTATGTGTGTGTGAGACAGAGAGGCCTGAATGCTGCCAAGTCTGACACTAATCCTGTAGTGAAGCTCTTTCATGCATGCTGTGCTCCCCTTCATACAGCAGACATGTACAATAGGAGTCTCCATGCTGGGAGATTACTATCAGCATGTTAGCCTCAACTCAGCCATGTTTCAGACCTTGAGGTCATTGAACTGATCCAACACAAGAGCACCAAGAACTCTTTAAAATAACAGGGAAAAAGAGCCTTTAAAAATATTCAAAAATATATAAAAAATTCTTATAACCTAAATTAGAAAAAGACACATCATGTATATTTGTTCAAATTTTGATTAATGATGGACAGACAGGAATCAAATGGTAAATGGACTAGTTCTTATATAGCACTTTTCTACTCTGTCTGAGCACTCAAAGTGCTTATACAGCACGTTTTACATTTAACCCATTCACACCCATTCATGCAAGCACTTCCATGATTAACTAAGCTAAGAGTCTTTATTATCTAAAATTTACACTCCAACAGTTGCATCGGAGAGCAACTTGGGGTTAAGCATCTTGCCCAAGGATACACTGGCACGCAGCCTGGGGTAGCCAAGAATCGAATCGCCAACCTTCCAATCAGTAGGTGATCTGCTCTACTGCCTGAGCTACAGCCACCTAACAAAGCTTACAGGCTCCCATACAAGTACTAACCAGGCCCGATCCTACGTAGCTTCCGAGATCAGACAAGATCGGGCGGGTTCAGGGTGGTATGGCCGTAAGCATCAATGACTCTGCAAGGAGTTACTGGAAAGAACGGTTTAAAAAGTTGGCAAACCTGGAAATGAATATTTACGCAACTCAGTAAAGATTCTATAGCGGGTCACAAAATATTGTGACATTCAAACGTATGAATATTTTCAGCCCTACATGTCTTGTTTTTTTCCCCATCTGAAACTAACACTGACACAGAGGAGTCATTAAATTAACTAAAACTGAGATTATTTATTTATTAATAGCTCTACATTTGGCACAGCTATGACCAAGACTCATGCCAGCCAGGTTAGACTTCCTGTGATGCTTACTGTACATAAAGGTATTCACTGTTTTAAAGGCACTCCTTTGCCAGTACTTGAGTGTGAGGAATAATTTGCTGTTTTGCATTGGCAAATTGACAAATCTCTCTCTCTCTCATATTAGGTACACTTGACCAACTGCTTGTTAATGCAAATATCTAATCAACCAACATGGCAGCAGCTCAGAGAATTTGGGCATTAGACATGGTGAAGACCTGCAGAAGTTCAAACCAAGCATCAGAATGGGGAAGAAAGATGATTTAAGTGCCTTTGAATGTGGCATCATTGTTGGAGTCAGACGGACTGGTCTGAGTATTTCAGAAGCTGCTGATCTACTGGGATTTTGCCACACAACCATCTCTAGGGTTTAAACAAGGGTCTGCCCCCCCAAAAAATATATATCCAGTGAGCAGCAGCTCTCTGGGTGAAAACCACTAATGCCATTAATGCCAGAGGTCAGAGACCATACTAATTTGAACTGACAGGAAGGCAGGAGTAACTTTAATAACCACTCGCTACAACCAAGGTATGCAGAGGAGCATCTCTAAAAGCACTACACATTGAACCTTGAAGCAGATGGGCTACAGGAGCAGAAGACCACACCGGGTGCCGCTCTTTACAGCTAGCAACAGGAAAAACAAGTTAAAATTTGCACAGGCCAAAACTGGACAACAGAAGATAGGAAAAATGTTGCCTGGTCTGATGAATTTGGATTTTTGCTGGGACATTTGAATGGTAGGATCAGAATTTGGTGTAAACATGAAAGTATGGATTCATCCAGTCCACGCTGCTGGCAGTGGTGTAATGGTGTGGGGATATTTCCTTGGCAACATTTATGCCCTTTAGTACCATCAAACATCACTTAAATGCCACAGCCTACCTAAGTATTATTGTTGATCATGTCCATCCACAGACACACTCATATTTTTCCATCCATCCATTCAGGAAATATCATTAGAAAAACACACATACAATTTTTTTGCTATACAGATGATACCAACTTTATTTATCCATGAAGCCAGATGATACAAATCAACTAGTTAAACTACAGGCATGCCTTAATAATATAAAGGGCTGTATGGTACCAATTTCCTGCTTCTAAGCTGCTTTCGGCCGCTCCCTTGCCACAAGAGCCCACCACAGTGAGGAGATCTGCATGTTTTACACTGGATGTCCTTCTTAATACAACCCCAAAAGGAATCTGTGTCTCCTGCTGGAATCAAACCAGCAACTTTTCACTTGCAAAGCCAGTGTGTTAACTGCTACACCATTGGAGGCACTCCAATTTTCTACTTCTAAATTCAGATGTCATAAATAATAACAATAGCTAGGAAGTGTAACCAGTTTTGTTCCAGGTGAATTAATGCAATGGCAGCCTTTGTAGGTAAAAATATTTACTAACTTTTAGGATTTTTAAAACAATGAAAAATACTTTTTCGCTCTAACAGTTTAAGCTGGGAGCGCCATCGTGCAACTGTGTGCGTGCGTGTGCGTGCTCACCGCATCGGTCCGCAAAGTAATGGCAGCGGTCTGCCAAAAAAACCGCACTGATCCTACAGCGTAACCTGACGTGCGCCTCCGGAGAAATCAAACTACATGTCGGGTCCACACAGCCCACAAGGTTGTGATTAACCTGTTCAGTCCTTGTGCATTTCTGGCTACTTTTTGCTGCAGTGTTTGAATTTATCAGTGAGAGAATAACAATCAGGAATAATAATCAAAGCATCAATATAAGGACTCACAAATGTCAGGAAATTCCTGGAGGGAGACTGCTGAAACTATCGGAATGGATGTGAGGAAATGAAGAAAGCGGAAAAAACAGGAACACATATGTTTGCAGCCAAAAAACTGAGCATGAAGAGCGAGGACCAAAAAAAGTCCCAGCCGGCACCGCATATAAAACACCAGCACGCGACCGCAAGGTAATTAACACACACAATCCAGCTACACAACCGTAAATGGTTGGCCACTTAAGTAGATTGTGTACAGAGGCTGCAAAGCTAGCTCTCCAAGCAGCTCCAAAACAGAAGCAGCTTCATGTGGTGAGAACATCAAGATGCAGCTGGATTTGAGCTTTGACTCCTTCAAAGAGTTCAGTTTGTTTTTGTCCAACATTCGCTGTGTTCTGATGTTTTACACCACGTGTTCTGCACTGACGCTGCAGTTTGTTGTAGAGTTTATTCAGTTTTGGAGTTCATGTTTTTCTTTGTTTCTCCTTGTTGATGTTCATGTGTTTCCTTAATATTACACACATTAAACACGTAATGCTACTATTTTGTGAACAGTTGGTTGTTGAATGCAATTTTTAAACGTATCTTTTGTCGAGTTATTATTACACAATAGTCACTCTTGCACAAAGTATGAAAAACTAAAACTGATGAAAGCTAAACTAAAACTAAGCATGAAAACTAATGCTCTGAAGACTAACACACACACACACACACACACACACACACACACACACACACACATATATATATATATATATCACATTAAATATTTGGACTTCCGGACCTTGGCCTCATGAAATTTTGTCTGACTGGACCTCTTTAAATTTTATTTGAATACCCCTGTTTTAAAACAAGCCTTAGGCTGAACTTCAGACTATGAACCTTATAGCTGGCTTACCCTTACCCAAAAAATAGATCCAGGCTTGCTAAATTAGTTTATCTCTTCAACCAGCTTTAACTTTGTTATCAGTGGCTCAAAATGACACTGAAAAACCAAAAAGGTCACCATCCTGTAATTTGGAAGAAGCTCAGTAATAATGTGATTTGTTTGTTTTCTTCTCTTAGCAACATGCAAAAGGGAACAGCAGATTACATCAGCAGATTTCGTGTAAGTACACTTTGAATGTTTCAAGAGTGTAATTTTTGCATAGCAAATGTTTAGCTCATATCACACAGGAAGAATGGTGGGAGGCAGAGGAAGCAGAGGACGAGCGAGAAGCCGCCTGCTGACCCAGCAACAATGATATCACTTCCCCTGAGACCTGCAGCAAGCATTGCATCATTTCCTTATAGTTTCCCTGCTTCATATTGACACCTGCTTTTGTTTCTCAATACAAGGAAGGGAGATGAGATGAATACAGAGAAAGAGTGGGAGGTGGAGAGAGACCGAGTGCTCTGCTGCCTTTCTTTTACTTTGCCCAGCTACTCTGTGGTGCATTTTATTCAGGCTGCTGTAGACTTTCCTGCTGACTTACACTGCTATATCATATCTGATAAATTGCACACATAGTGCTGGGTCACAAAGGCAGCCATTTCCAGTTGTTTAAGTGGTTCTAAATATTACTAACTGGCCACTCTATCTGCAGGTGTACTCCCAGAGGCTGTGGCACTGAGAAGGACTCAACTCAGACACTGGCAAAAATCCCTTCACAGGAAAATAGATAAATACATTAATATATGTATGTGGTCCAAATGATGCCTCACTGTGAGTGCATATTTGAGCCCCAAGGCCAGGCCCAGCAGATCCCTAGGGAAGCTTAGCTGCAGCCGTGTAACATGATACTGATATACACGCACACGCACACGCACACATACATACACAGTGGTGTGCTCCAGATTTATGGACAGAACAAATGAGTTCTATTTTTGCTCCCAAAGAAACAAACAGGAGGCAGCAGGAAGTCCATTCTATTGTACAACTGAATGGATTAAGAGGCAGAGATGGTGTGGCACACTTGCTACTCTAAGTAACTGCCTTGCACACAAGCAGGCTGAAAGTTGGGATAATAATACATGGATAAGGAGTGGACACACAATGATGCTACAACAACCTTACTAACACTCATACAGTGAATCTTATCAAATCACTGTTTGATCACAGCTCATAAGAAAGCATATCCCAAACTGCACAAATACCTATCTTCACATTAAGACATGCACAGAAATGTTTTTGACCTTCTCCTCTCAAACAGTACTCACTCCAAACCAGAACTCTTTACTTTTGCACACTCCACTGTAAACAGAGGGAATTTCAACAATCTCTCTCTCTCTCTCTCTCTCTCTCTCTATCTCTCTATCTATCTATCTATCTATATATATATAAATAAATAAATAAAATACCACCTTTGGTAAAAGGACCTTTAGTCTTTATCTTACAGTATAAAGCACCTTGAGATGATTGTTGTTGTGATTTGGCACTATATAAATATACTTGAACTAAATTAAATGCTATATAATTAAATACTATGGTCAATCACAAGTGCTCAAAATCTGTTCACATATCTTTACTATCCTACTTTTGAGAGGTATTCTAAATGATTGTGGCTTGAAAACCTTTACCTGTTTCTTGTGAATGGCTTTGTCAACAAAACCACAAAGTCCCCACCAGTTTCTAACAGAGGAGTTCATTCATATATCAAAATATATTTATTCTTCTTCAAATGCTGATAACTAGAAAAAACATCATTGCAAATAATTGCAGACAAAAAAAAAGTACCTAAACTGAACTTGATTTACTCAAAACTGCTGTTTATGTAAATAGGGGAAAAGCAAAACTGGGAGCTGAATAGCATCAACACGAAGAAGACCTAAAAACCATAAAGGATATCAGCACACTGAGTAATACCTGAATAGTTCAAGGTCTTGGAGCCCATTTAATGCTGAATTTTTTTCTCTATCTCAAAGTACGCTGAAGTATTTAACTGTTAAAGTACGGTGGCTTTGAAGAGGATCTGAAACCTCCCCATTCATTTCAAAGGGCCCAAAAATTCATAAAAAGTTAAAATCGACAGAGAAATGGCAGCTTAAAAAGTGCCTCCATTTTGGTTTTTACAAAAAGAGGAGAAAAGCCACAACATTGGAGTCTATGGGAGATCGGAAGGGTACACCTTACACTCTGAGGCTCCCAGTTTAAATTATACGAATGGCAGAGCTTAGAAAAGACATTTTCTTAAAGAGTGCAACCATAGCTTCAATTTGAAGTATAAATTGTTTGGGTAGAACAACATTTCTGGGAGTAAAAAGAGGTGAAAGAGAAAAAAAATGCGAAAAGTAAAACAGCTGAAATTCTTCAGTGGGTGATGATGTCACCACTCTAAATGCCTCCAGTACAAACCAATACAAATTTCAGAAACTGTCTTAAAGTGCCACTGTTTGCAAATTATTAAAAATATCAACCAACCAAGTAATACCTGAATAATTCAAGGTTTAACATTTGAATTTTTTCTCTAGCTGAAAGTATGCTTAAGTACTGTTTATTATAAGGAGCGGTATGGGTTTGGCAATGTATCCATCCATCCATCCATCCATCCATTCGCTTCCGCTTATCCTGGTCAGGGTGGCGGGGGGGCTGGAGCCTATCCCAGCTGTCATAGGGCGAGAGGCAGGGTACACCCTGAACAGGTCGCCAGCCTGTCACAGGGCCAACACAGAGAGACAAACAACCTTTCACACTCACATTCACACCTATGGGCAATTTAGAATAGCCAATTAACCTAACCCCAGTAAGTGCATGTTTTTGGAATGTGGGAGGAAACCCACGCAAGCACGGGGAGAACATGCAAACTCCACACAGAGAGAGGGAGAGGCCTGGGCCAAGGTGGAATCGAACCCAGGCCTTCCAGATGGTATTCTATCTGTGAGGCAGCAGTGCTAACCACTGCGGGTTTGGCAATGTATGGAAATCTAAAATACATGGAATGTGACTGAAGCTAGAGTAGTAGTGAAATTTCACAGGGTATTTTTTTAAAAAATATTGATTTCAACAAAGACATGAATCCAAATGCAAATACATCTCAAAGTATGATGGGTTTGAAGAGGATTTGAAGATTTCTCCATTAATTTGAATGGAGCAAAAAAATTCATTAAAAAAGTTACAAACAAGAAAAATAACAGCAGGATTCTCCAGAAAAAGCTGAACATTTTGATACCAAAACAGTTTCTGTAGCACAAACTAAGTAGTTAATGGCTGAAAAAAAGGCCATGGAAGAAAATATAATAAAGATTTGGATCTCTATTATTATAATAATAATAATGTGAATGCTTAACAGCATTCAGATTAATAATGGTGATAAGGAGCACAAGAACAAAAAGGTTAGGAATAATCCTGGTGTGTAGTGGATTATTAAAGTATAATGTGCCTGTTAACCTCTGCTAGAGCTACAACTGTCTGAAAGCACAATAGAGCATTCCACACTTTTGTTCAAAAGATCAGTTTTCACAGAGGAGATTTCAATCTGGGTCTGTCCTGTCACTCCGTAATTTCATTCATTCATTTGTACTGATGCCAGTAATAATCGGTTGGTCACACTGTCAGTGTGGATGTTAGTATATAACATCCACACTATTGAGGTGACTGTAGTTGTGAATAGGGGCTATATAAATTAAATTTAATTGAACTGAATTCTCCTTCAGCACACACGTAAAAACATGCTTACATGTATGAATTTTATTAGCAGATTATTTGCTTGTTTGTGTGCTGTCTTTGTGCAAATGTGCTGTGTGAGTAGATCACAGGCAGAACTTTCTACACCTGTTGTCTAACATTTGATCATGTGATCAGTTATAGCTTCCTAATGTAATGTAAAATGTCATTATGCTCACATGCTCTCATGCATGTGAGCATAATGGCACTCTGGTACTTCATATATATTCCTGCATTTCCATCTTTCAGAAGAATTAGCAGGATGTAAGAAATAGTAAAGTCCTTATCTCCATGTCTGTCCTGTTATTTTACTGTTTTGGAAAAAGGGAACATACGTTCATTTCTAGTGCATTTGGATTCATGTCTTTGTTGAAATCAATATTTAAAAAAAAATACCCTGTGAAATTTCACTACTACTCTAGCTTCAGTCACATTCCATGTATTTTGAGATTGCCAAACCCAGACTGCTGCTTATAATACACAGAGGGACATGAGCCAGACCTTTAGAACCACACACACACACACACACACACACACACACACACACACACACACACACACACACACACACACACACACACACACACACACACACACACGAATTGTAAAAAAATTCAGTGCTAATGGTGCCAATTGTCTAATTTGACAAGACCCCCATTAGTACTAACCTGTTTCAAATTTGCTTGATTACAATTTTAACAAGATTTTACAAAACAGGCCAAGGAAGTTTTCATTAGCTTGTTAACTTTCTAGCACCATATTGTACTGGTACACAGCTAAGGGGCATTGACACAGCAAATTGTAACCAAGGGGCAACTATCAAAATGAGTCCAAACCCAATGGGTGACATCATGGAGGACCCACTTATCTTTTATACAGTTAATGTTAGCAAAATGTAGCAACCAGAGACCTTGGAATGTCAATGAATTTCAGCAACTTGCAGCAATGATTAATGTTAACAACACAAAATGGGTGGGACAATCAACTTTGAAGTATTAAATTCAAGTGCCAACCAATGGGAGCAATGGATACCACTGACTGAAATATGATGGAATGTAAACACATTAGACTTGAGGGTTACCTACGCATCCACAGCCTAGAACAGGGATCCTCAAATCCAGGCCTCGAGGGCCGGTGTCCTGCAGGTTTTAGATGTGTCCCTGATCCAACACACCTGAATCAAATGGCTGAATTACCTCCTCAGTATGCAGTCAAGTTCTCCAGAGTCCTGCTAATGACTTCTATATTTGACTCAGGTGTGTTGGATCAGGAACACATCTAAAACCTGCAGGACACTGGCCCTCGAGGCCTGGAGTTGAGGATCCTTGGCCTAGAATGTCCAAGAGTGGCTGACTGTCCATCAGAGCTCTGTTGAGCCAAGCATTCTTTTAACCTTAACTAATAATAACTTCATGAATTTATTCACAAATAAAATTTATTTTTATTTATAACATCTCACAGACCTATCATAATGTACAGCAACTTTCAGGACTACTGGCATTTATTTAGACTCTTTGGCTATGTTCACAGCGCAGCCTGAAGTGACCCAATTCCGATTTTTTGTGAAATCCGATTTTTTTGGCGTGGGCGTTCACATTTCCAAATATATGTGACTTGGATGTGATCTGTGTGTGAACAGCAGAGGAACCTGAAAGTGTCCCGCATGCGCAGTAGAGGACGCAATAACGTCACATGTAGTGAGCGCGCTCAATGTTTGCCAAAGTCACACATGTTTTCCTTCCCGCGTCCTCGTAACGGGACGCAGAATAGTGACATTTGTCGAGTATCAATGACGTGCCGGTCGGATGAATGCAACCTGGCCGTACACACTCAGGTCGCATTTGAAAAGATCGGATACGTATCTGATTTAGGACCACATATCCAAGTGGCCTGGGTCACATTTGAAAAAATCCGATCTGTGTTGTTCAGACCGAAAAAATCGGATTTGGGTCACTTCAGGCTGCAGTGTGAACGTAGCCTTTCTCTCTGACTGATCTAACTTCTTCCAAACCATCAACATGTCTATTAGACCCCATTCCTAATACTGCTCAAAGAAGTCCTACCATAATTAATGCTTTGATCTTAAATATGATCAATCTATCTCTATTAATGGACTACATACCACAGGCCTTTATGGTGGCAGGAATTAACTTGACCCAGCTGTCTTACCTGATTATAGGCCAATCTCCAATATCTCAAAGGTTCTTGAAAGAGTAGTTGTAAAACAGCTAACTGATCATCTGCAGAGGAACGGTTTATTTGAAGAGTTTCAGTCTGGTTTCAGAATTCATCACGGTACAGAAACAGCATTAGTGAAGGTTACAAATGATCTTCTTGCAGCCTCTGACAGCAGGGCTGGACTGGGACAAAAAAATCGGCCCTGGTATTTTTGGCTTAGACCGGCCCGCAACTATGTCTTAGAAGCATTTGACACTGTTTTACTCTTATTCAGTGTGGGCATACCTTTTGCTAATAATACTTTCATACTTTTTTTTTAAACTTACTTTAGTAATGCTTAAATTGCAAAGCTTTGACGTATCATTTAGTTTTTTAAAATCTGTTATTTCACCTGCTTGAGGGCTTTTAAAAACATGTTTAACCAGCACAGAGGCTACAAATTCAAACTACTGTGCAGCCTTTCAACACACCTTTAACCTAAATATCTAAAATGCTATGATGCAGCCTAAAATGGACACTTGCTGCTCATCCAACACTTCTCGGCCTTGACTGTTTGCTATTTTATCAGATTAAGGTGCCATGGCTGCCAGATTTGGGGAAGTATGCAAATGTAAATAAATATTGATACTAATCAATCGGCATTGCTCATCATGCTACTGCTATCTTCACCTACAGCAGAGTCTGCCCAAGCCTTGAAGGGGACCTAAGCAATACTTGATTTGGGGCCCCCTTCATAGCACTTCATTGTCTCCTGAACTTAATTGTTATTAATGCTGCAGGGTTAAAGTTGATTTTTTTTTTTAAGGATATATTACAGTTTCAGCCTTTTCAATTAAATTTTTCGATTCAATTACATTTTATTTATACAGTGCCAACTCACAACACACAGACATCTCAAGGCACTTTATAGTGTAAGGTAAAGACCCCACAATAATTACAGAGAAAACCCATCATTCATCCTAATCTTAAAAATAGAGAGGGTGTCTGTCTCATGAATCCAAACTAGGAGCTGGTTCCACAGAAGAGGGGCCTGAAGGCTGAAGGCTCTGCCTCCCATTCTACTCTTAGGAACCACAAGTAAGCCAGCAGTCTGAGAGCAAAGTGCTCTATTGGGGTGATACGTATTATGAGCCAATGAAAAGAAGCCAATATGGGAGAAATCTGCTCTCTCTTTCTAGTCCCTGTCAGTACTCTAGCTGCAGCATTTTGGATCAGCTGAAGGCTTTTCAGGGAGCTTTTAAGACAGCCTGATAATAATAAATTACAATAGTCCATCCTAGAAGTAACAGATGCATGAATTCGCTTTTTAGCATCAGTCTGAGACAGAAATATTAGAGTGTAGTCTACTCATTAAATTAGTGTTGTTACAAGTGTACGAATCTGGACAGTTAGAATAGTCTCTTCTTTCTTTTAGGAAATTGGCATTTGTAAAATTTAAGACAAACCAAAAAAGTTTCATGACAAATGTGGACGAGCTTGGGGGGCCCCTGGTGGTCAGGGGGCCCTATGCAGCCGCATATGTTGCCTGTGCCTCTGGCCGGCTCTGCCTACAGCCTGCTGTTGCTGCAGCATTGCTGTTACAGAGGACGTGGAGGCTACAGCAGTGAACATGTCTGTGATCTTTACACATTTTGTAGCATCTACAGTGGCACTCTTTAATTTCTTCGCACGTAACTTCTCCACACCCCCTTTCTGCCGCTTCGGTTTCTCCATATTGCCTCTCCTTTAACACACGCGCTCAACACTGAAACTACTAGCGGGAGTAGTTTCAGTGTTCTGCACCACACAGAGAAAGGGTGGGGCCGCTTTCATCCTATATCCTGATTGGTTCTGTCCACTGTCTATATTGAAGATGGGCCAATGGGCCGCCCCCTCTAAATTGTGGGCCGGTCTCTTAGAAAAAAAAAAGGGAAGAAAAAAAGAAATCCAACGGCATCGGCCCTTGAGGACTGTCGGCCCACCGGGCAAATGCCCGGTGCGCCCGATTGCCAGTCCAGCCCGGTCTGACAGTGGACTCATCTCTGTGCTTGTCCTGTTAGACCTCAGTGCAGCTTTTGATACTATGGACTATGTATATTGTAAGGCAAAGACTGTACAATAAATCAGAGGATTCCAGTAACACTGTGAGGAACAGTACTCATAGTACCTTATCAGACCAATAGAGCCAATAGAGCACATTGCTCACGGGCTGTTTCCTCAGGTATTTAAAAGCAGAATGGGAGGCAGAGCCTTCAGCTTTTAGGCCCCTCTTCTGTGGAACCAACTCCCAGTTTGGATTTGGGAGACAGATACCGAGTCTACTTTTAAGACTGCGTTTAAAATTTTGATTTTTGATCAAGCTTTTTTTTTTTTTTATTAGTTTATTTGACAGGGACAGTGTACATTAATTAATATTATAGTAAATGCACCAGAATTAGCCAAAAGGCTATTTTTCATCTGTTGTCCCTGGACAGATCTTAACATTGTCAACCTAAAAAACAACAATAAGAAGATTACAATGAACAGATATAAAAAAGCAATAAAACAGATTATCAATAGTTAGGGCTGGATCAGGTGACCCTGAATGCTCCCTTAGTTACACTGCAATAAACCTAGGCGGTGGGTTCCCATGATACACTGGGTGTTTCTTCTTCATTCACCTCTTTTCACTCTGTTTTTACTCTACTCTGCATTTAATCATTAGTTATTATTAATCTCTTGCTCTCTTCTACAGCATGTCATTTGTCCCGTCTCCCTCCCCTCACCCCCAGCTGTTCGTGGCATATTGCTGCCTCTCCCTGAGCCTGGTTCTGCCAGATGTTTCTTCCTGTTTTTCCGTCCTACTGTCGCCAAGTGCTTGCTCATAGGGGGTCACTGATTGTTGGAGTTTTTTCTGTATTACTGTAGAATCACTCCCTTACAACATAAAGCACCTTTAAGTCCTTGCAGTTGTAATTTGGTGTTATATAAACAAAACTGAATTGAATTGAACTGGCTAGCTGCCAGCTACAAAGAGATGAGCCAGTGGGGTTTTACATTAGCATTCAGGACACCTGTTCCACCCTGAGCTCCTGTATAGCAACAATTTACATGTTAATGTAAATGAATTGTTCCATATGTGAATATCACATTAATGCCCACTTCAAAGACTTTTTTGCTGTTTCCTTTGTGACATAATATCTTTATCCTTGCTGTGTCAGTGGCATTATTAGAATAAACTTTTAATTTATTCATTTCAAACTCATTCAGTATTGTTAAGTATTTAATTGCATGTATTTTATCAAAACTACATTAAAAATCCTAAAACAGCTTTTACATTTTTCAATCATTGCTTAGAAATTTCCCTTGAAATTGGCACAAGTTGTCGTGCATAAAACAACAGTGTAAATGCTAGCTGTTTTTGCAGATGGCAGAGAAACTTAACAAAAGTCAAATCATATTATAAGCAAACCTCTCATCTATTTATACTATACCCCTGTAGTCGGTTAAGTAAAATATCAAGATATCTTGCACAAAGATCTAGGAAGAAGCTCACACTTATAACAGCAGCACTCAGAACTGGCTGTGGCTAAACACTGGAGCCACGTGCCACGGAGAAGTTTAGTTTTCCACAGAGCTCAAAGTGGATGAACAAGAACGCAAGAAGCCCGTAAGAGGACTGCAAGTTATTAATCGCGTGATATATGATGAATGTGAGCTCCTTTGTTGGTAAATAGGGCTGACCATTGAGCCACAGAAAAAAGTTTAATTTTGGAAACCATTACAAAACTTTCCAACATCAACTGGGTGCTGTCCATTTACCTTTTTTAAAAAACAAACAAACAAACAAACAAACAAACAAAAACAATAGGTTTGAGATTTACTTACTGAACCCTAAAAGTTGTGCAAAGGATGTTAATAGAAAAATAAATAAATACTTTGGGTGTGCCACAACTAAGAACACAGTGGTATAATAACAGCTACTTACTACGTCCTGAACCACATGTCAGCTAAAACCTTTCTAGAAACCAAAGACCAGATGAAAATAACATTAGAGCTTAGAACAGAAAAAGGAATGTTCAAAAGCTGAACTGGTAGTACAAGCAGTACAAACAGTGATGGGGGGAGGTACCAACAGCAGTATCATAACAGTACCTTTCAATAGCAGTTTAACAGGTATTTTTTTAAATATAATATATGTGGCCAAAAGCATGTGGCCATCATCAGATGTATTAATTATAATAAAATTACTTACCAATTAAAAACAGTGTAATAATGGGGAACCTTTCAGAACTTTTTGGTTGGTCTCAGAGGAACGTTTAGATCACACCTTGAAGGTAGGGATTATTTAGAAAACCCTAATGCCATATGGAGGCCCACGAGGGTTACTTCTTGGGACCCTTGCTTAATTTGTATTTGCTTCCTGTTTGTGACATCTTTCAGGAAAACAAAATAGCGACACCCAGATTTATCTGGCTCTCACCAAACAATTCTGATTCTGTTGACTTATTATGTTTGTACCTTGAAAAAGTGCAGGTCTGGATGCAAAAAAAAGTCCTTCAATTAAACAGAGACTACACAAAGATGCACAATTGTAACATAGTTCACATTTTGAATGTAGGGCTTTGAAGATCTCGACCTGTGTGAAAAATCTTGGCCTAATCACGGAGGCCCTCAGTTTCAGTGAACATATTAGGGCTGTAAGTAAATCAGCCTTTTGGCATCTTAGAAACATAGCTAAACAGAGATTTTGTTCCCCAGCAACATCTGGAGAAGCTCATTCATGCATTTGTTTCCTGCACAGTACAGTAGAGTTGTAGTGTTGTAGAGTTGACTACTGCAACGCTCTTTTTACTGGCCTCACTAAAAAGACTATCAGACAGTTAATTCAGAATGCTGCTGTTAGAATATTAACAAAAGCCAGGAAGAGAGAGCCCATCACTCCAATTCTCAGTTCTTTGCACTGGCTTCCACACAGAATTGAATTTAAAGTACTACTGATTGTTTATAAATATATATCTGAGATGTTTAATGGATACAAACCCAGTAGGTTGCTAAGGTCTGATCTGGCCACACAGTAGGGCACAGATCTCAAACTAAACAGGGTGATTAGTCATTTAGCCACTATGCTGCCCACAGATGGAACCAACTACCCACTGAGGTCAGATCGTCTCCAACCCTAGCTATTTAAAAAAGCAAACATATTTATTCACGATTGCTTAACTAACCACGTAGCTGTCGCTATTACAATTGGTATTTATTTTCTGCCTTTTTGCCTTCTTTTCTTTTTGGTTTTGATTTTATCTTGTAAAGCACCTTGAATGACTGTAGTGTTTGGAAGGTGCAATATAAATAAACTTGCCTTGCCTTATAATCTCACACATGAACACTGCAATCCTGTGTCCTCATCACATAGAGCACTGCAGTTTATAAATCAACTGATATGATAGCTTCCTTTGCTGATGCTAACAGGCCTACATTAAATCAGACTGTCCCACCCCTAAAATTAGGATTGGGAAATTCTTTTGTTACAGCAGCTGATAATGATGATGAAATAATAATATTAATAATAACAATAATAATAACAACAACAATGCTTTCAACTGCTCTCTAATTCACAAGGGGTTGCCACCGTGGGTAGCTGCGCATCCTTGATTTGGCAGATTTTTTACACCAGATGCCCTTCCTGACGTAACCCCCAAGGGATTCGTATCTCCTGCCAGAGTCAAACTGGGGCAAATGCGTAAACCACCACACTATAGAGCCATACTTCTCTCTGCCAGACAGATATACTGTATTATAGAGAGTGACAGTATGTGGTATGAAAGATTTCCTGTCTGTTCTTGTGGCAGCAGAGCTGTATATGTTAGAGAAGGTGACCTGCTGCAATAAGCTACCATATGTTGAGTGGTAGCTCATTGCAGCAACTCATGTTTTTCAGCTTTTTTTTTTTCCATACCCAAATGTGTAAAGTGACTCTTTGAAACAATCAATAATCAATCAGCACATAAACACATTTGTGATTTAAAGTGATAAAAGTGCTTTAATGATGATTACCTTTGGTCTGCTAACACAGCTCAGTCCAGCTGGCGCGTTGCACAGAGTGGATGATTCAATCACCCTGCAGAGACACAGACAGAAAAGGCATTATTCAGGACCAGATTTCCATTGGATGTAAATAGACTTAGATGCAGTCTTCCCTCCTGAAAGCACTGTGTAAAAACCACACTGGTCTTCTCACCACTAATATCTAAATATATAGGGATTGTTTGGTGAAACAGAAGAGCAGTGTCAATCTCTCTGTAGTCCTACAGAGAAGAGCTTTTTGCTTAGAGACAGACCAGCTCCACTGCATCGGATAAAACACACACACACTCACAGCAGCTGTCTACACACCAAATATATTGTCAGCAGGTGGCACTAGTGTGTGTTTCTATCATGCTGAGCAGGCTGGATGTGTGTGACCTAAAAATAACTGACAAGCCACAACATTTAAGTGCACTGCTATAGCCTCTCTGTTAACCCACTGGGCTCCTTAAAGCAGCTCTGATAGAATTTCTACTCTCCATTTTCATTCTCTGAGCCTGTGTGTGTATTTACTGTATCAGCTACACTTTGTGATTCAGCTCACTAAATCACTGCAGCTCATTATGTCCAAACTACATCCGGTCAGACCCAATCACTTCAGGACTTTATTTGGGAATTCACATACAGACATAATGTGTGAAAGTCAAATTATGTACCTGTTGTGGAATTTGCAGCTATTGTTGCTCACCTGACACATGGATGTGTGTGTGTTTGTCTAACCCTCCACAAACTCACCAGGCCAGAGAAATACATAAAAACAAACACTTCACATGCACTGAACAAAGTTACACAAACACTCTGATCCTCGCTTGCATAAGACTGTTAGCAGTTCTCATGTGATCAGTAGCTGATATCTGAAACAAGAAGACTGTTGTTGGAACAAACAGTAATACAGTGTACTGCTCATGGGTACATCAGTGGTATTCAACCCAGCATCTGTCTAGTGACAAGCTTACGTGTGGAACCTGTGCAGCTGACTGCACTGTGCTGTCTTATTTTAGGACCAGCTCATAAAAATCATTAATGTGTCTTTAGATTCAGAGATACCATTTACTGGAACTTTAATGGAAAACCATCACACCAGTGATGCCAGTGAAGTCAGTAACAAGTTGTTCTAAATGACGACTTTTATTCTAGCTTGAAACATTTCAATCCTGAAGCAAAGGCTCCCTTCCAGGATGACAATGAACCCTTCCAGGGGCTGCAAGGGCTCACCAGATTGTTTGGTAAGGATGAAAGAATGGTATTCCATACCTAAAGATGCTGTGAAGTTGCTCTGGACACACAAAGATGTCCAACACTGTGGTAGTTTTTCATTTCATTTGCCACCTGTCTTTAATACAAGCTTGTATGAAGAAGGGGTGTATGATGATCTAACAAGTGTGCTGACAGAGTGGATTCACTTGGTCAATCTCACAAAATGCTGAATATAACAATGACTGCATTCAAATAACCCCCTTGTTCTGTTATTCCCCTCTGCCAGCATAAAAGACATTCAACCGTGAGTGATGGAGACTTCAGTAATTTTGCCATCTGTAGTGTATTATACTGTGGGATTGTTAACAAGGAGTTGTATCTATTTGGTTATTTTTTTTAGGTATACAGCACTATACTGTAGAGATTGTTATACACTCGAACGTGAAACTATATAATCACTTGGGAATGATGTATATTACACCAACATGGGACTGTTTAAGTAGAAGTTGCTATAAAAACAAAATAAATGAATAACTGCAACAAATTAAAACAGAAAAATTTACACTCTGGATGCTCTCTTGTTTTTCCATGTGCCCTCCTTTAAGTGGTTAACCTCAGCTGAACTGTTGCGTTTGTGCCACATCACTTGATATTTATATCTTTCAGGAATTAAAAACTGATGTGTCATTTAAAATAGTTCCCCATCCCACTGTGTTGCAATCGAAAACTATTAGAAAGAATTAGCCAATAACAGTGTTTCAAAACTGCCAGTGGTTTAATAACTGAAGTCTAGAACCCACGGACATCACTAAAGACTGAGATTCCTTCCTTGCGATGCTCTGCCAAGCCTTTACTCCAGCTGATTTCAATAGTTTGTGAGTCTTTCTGCTCTCAGCTTTGTCTTTGGAATGTGAAAACCAAGTTCAGTTGGGTTGGAATCTGACAACTATCAAAGAACATTCAATCTGTTTTTAGCTTAAAATGCACTCTAAGCACTTACATGTCCATGGAATAACACTGCCTCCACCATGTCTGACAGACGTAGTGGTATGGATCATGAGCCCTTCCTCTGGTTCTCCATAGAATCATTATTCCCAAGTTCATCTTGGTGTCAACTGGTCAAAGAATCTCCTTCCATAATGAGAAGACTTGTGTAACCTGTTCTAAAGTTTCTGCCATCTCTCTGACTGGTCTGTTATTACACATTTTTCAGTTTCATGATGATCCCCTTGACTTTCATCAATATCTCTTTGGACCTCATATTGAGAATTCCCATAAACAGTTACCAAATGCAAATTTAAAATTTGCCAGACCCTTTATTTTCTCAAATTCTGATGAGATAACAGGCCACACTTAGGCATGAAAAAGAAAATGACTCATGGATATAATTTATCCCATTGATATAAAGCAGAATATCTACACTAAATATCTTTTGTTCATTTCAAATGCACTGCAGAGGCACACAGAGGCAACAACTGCAGAATAGGCAAAAGAGTGAACAGTGTGTTACTGTCCAAAAACTTATGGAGCTGTGGGATCTTATTTTGATGAATTTTTATTATGTTTGTATTGTGTTTATTGAAGCTTTATAACACTAAAGCTCTGCTTGTCCTGCCTGGCAGATCGATGACTCCTGGATTGCCAAACAGGCCACATTAAAGAGCATTATGAAACAACACGGCCTGCCAAGACAGCGGCTTTAAATTCTCGGAGTGGAAACAATAGCTTTACCTCTCTCTTACTTCAGTCATAATGAGACTTGGAAATCGTATTTAAGAGGACTGCACACTTAATAGTTTGCTTAATGTAATGAATTTTGTTTTTATAATAGATTGAAAGTAATCTGCAAACCAATGAACATGTAAATGAAACAACTGAAACATGGCTACGTTCAAATGCATTACTTTATCCTCAAGTCTTCAAAGCTTGAAATAAAATAATTCTTTGGACTTTGTTTCCATAAAAGCTCCAGCCAGGTTTCCACCCACTATATTTGGATAATGCAGCATGTTTCCATGTGACAATGACACATCAGTGAGAAGTTATATAAGTTAAAAAAAAACTGTTATTAATGATCTGAAAGTCAAGAGTTACTGCTACAGGTATTGTTAAGAGGATTTGTGGTAGCTGGGATGACAACCTCATGGTTACAGCAACTTTTGAAAATAGGATATATTAATAAAACTGATTTGACTTGGCTTTGTTAGCTTTGTTGTTGTGATTTGTCTATTACATTAGCATAGAAGTGTTAGACCTGCCTGTTGTGGTGGTTATGTACACTGCTCAAAAAATAAAGGGAACACTCAAATAACACATCCTAGATTTGAATGAATGAAATATTCTCATTGAATACTTTGTTCTGTACAAAGTTGAATGTGCTGACAACAAAATCACACAAAAATCATCAATGGAAATCAAATTTATTAAACAATGGAGGCCTGGATTTGGAGTCACACACAAAATTAAAGTGGAAAAACACACTACAGGCTGATCCAACTTTGATGTAATGTCCTTAAAACAAGTCAAAATGAGGCTCAGTATTGTGTGTGGCCTCCACGTGCCTGTATGACCTCCCTACAATGCCTGGGCATGCTCCTGATGAGGTGGCGGATGGTCTCCTGAGGGATCTCCTCCCAGACCTGGACTAAAGCATCCGTCAACTCCTGGACAGTCTGTGGTGCAACCACAGACTGTGGTCGATGGAACAAGACGTAATGTCCCAGATGTGCTCAATCGGATTGAGGTCTGGGGAACGGGCGGGCCAGTCCATAGCTTCAATGCCTTCATCTTGCAGGAACTGCTGACACACTCCAGCTACATGAGGTCTAGCATTGTCCTGCATTAGGAGGAACCCAGGGCCAACCGCATCAGCATATGGTCTCACAAGGGGTCTGAGGATCTCACCTCTGTACCTAATGGCAGTCATGCTACCTCTGGCGAGCACATGGAGGGCCGTGCGGTCCTCCAGAGAAATGCCACCCCACACCATTACTGACCCACTGCCAAACTGGTCATGCTGAAGGATGTTGCAGGCAGCAGATCGCTCTCCATGGCGTCTCCAGACTCTGTCACGTCTGTCACATGTGCTCAGTGTGAACCTGCTTTCATCTGTGAAGAGCACAGGGCGCCAGTGGCGAATTTGCCAATCCTGGTGTTCTCTGGCAAATGCCAAGCGTCCTGCATGGTGTTGGGCTGTGAGCACAACCCCATCTGTGGACCTCGGGCCCTCATACCATCCTCATGGAGTTGGTTTCTAACCATTTGTGCAGACACATGCACATTTGTGGCCTGCTGGAGGTCATTTTGCAGGGCTCTGGCAGTGCTCCTCCTGTTCCTCCTTGCACAAAGGCTGAGGTAGCGGCCCTGCTGCTGGGTTGTTGCCCTCCCACAGCCTCCTCCACATCTCCTGGTGTACTGGCCTGTGTCCTGGTAGCACCTCCAGCCTCTGGACACTACGCTGACAGACACGGCAAACCTTCTTGCCACAGCTCATATTAATGTGCCATCCTGGATGAGCTGCACTACCTGAGCCACTTGTGTGGGTTGTAGAGTCCGTCTCATGCTACCACGAGTGTGAAAGCACCACAACATTCAAAAGTGACCAAAACATCAGCCAGAAAGCATAGGTACTGAGAAGTGGTCTGTGGTCCCCACCTGCAGAACCACTCCTTTATTGAGTGTGTCTTGCTAATTGCCAATAATTTCCACCTGTTGTCTATTCCATTTGCACAACAGCATGTGAAATTGATTGTCAATCAGTGTTGCTTCCTAAGTGGACAGTTTGATTTCACAGAAGTTTGATTTACTTGGAGTTATATTGTGTTGTTTAAGTGTTCCCTTTATTTTTTTGAGCAGTGTATTTAGTGCTGTTCATCCACCATCATGTGACTAATCACTAATTGTGATGGGCTGTGCATGTGCTGCGCACATTGAGATACATATACAAGCAAGAGAGCATCAAATCACAGCCGACCTTTTTTTGATGTTTGAACAAGGTTAAATGTGATTTGCTCCTCTCCTACTGAGTAAATGTTACTTGCTCTTCATGCTGGAAATAAGAAACAAACTCCCCGCTGTCCTCCCTCCTCTATACCTCTGTGTGCAGAGGTGCATGTACATAGCCCTGCTGTTAAGCCTGTGTCACCACACAATTAGCAATTACCAGTACAGCAGGTGTATAGTGTTACACTAATAAAGTGCAACAAAAAATTCTACCAGATCCCACCTCTCTCTTTCTCTCTCTCTCTCTCCCTCTCTCTCACACACACACACACACACACACACACACACACACACACACACACACACACACACACACACACACACACACACACAAAATTAAAAAAAAAAAACAGTCACCAGGTCTGACAACTTTTATTTATGGAAACCCTGATATTCCGTTGTGTTCAGAAATATAATCAATTCATCATTTAGTCCAAGTCAGTGTGTTTTGCAACATTTAAAGTTATTCCCTCAGGGCATTGAGACATTGTATTCATAACAAAGGGACAGAGAGGTAGATAAGACAAAACTATTAAAAAAAAAAATAAAAAGTAGACATTTTTCACAAACAAAGCAAACTGTGACTTGCAGCAGTATACTAGAACCAAAGTCAGCTTTGCCTTTTTTAAAGTTCTTATGGCATTATAAACAAATGCCACTATGCTCACTCTGACTCCAGATCTAATGCAGTGTTCCAATAAAATAAAAGCATGACTAAGACCTGCAGGTCCACAGCTCATTTCCACAGCTCATCAAATGCTGTTCTTTAGAAATTCCCTGAAAACATACAAACTCTAAAGCTATTTGGAAAAAGTGCAAGTTTTAACTAGTCCTGTGGTAGCCTGGTGTTCCTACTGAGATGATTCACTGATCATCATAGAAATGGGAAAGGCTGTGGAAACATATCTACGTTTGTGTGGACAGAATTTGCATGGAAAATATTATTGTGAGGTGATTTCTGTCAGACATCACAACTTTAGGGACTGTGTGAGGATTCAGACTGGGTTTGAGGGTTAAAGATACAGTGAACATTTTTTTAGGTCATTTAATAGAACAAAAGGCTATTGTGGTCATAAATATACAAAGATTACTGTGCAATTACATCTTCCAACAAACTGGTGCATTCTCATAAACTTATATTTAATTCATTAAAAATACATAGGTGCCGGTTTCTGGAAGCCACCACGTTCCTCCACCATATTTGGATACAGTGGCTGGGAAGGACATCTCACTTGCAATTAATCATGTTTTACATATGTGGCTACAGACCGGCCACATATGTTGTACGCCAAGCAAAGAGATCTCATAGGCGTTTATGTACCGTGTAGAGACATTTAAATTTGTGCCTGCACATTCAGACTCAAGATATGAAGCTCATGCCTATGTACTGCAGGCCATATAAAATCTGAATTAAACTGGAAGTTCAGTGTTAATATGTTTAAATCATTGTAAATCAAAAATTAAACTGAAGATAAAAATATGACAGTTTGTCACTGAGCAGAATTAATACGAGCTCGTATGACAGACATGGTTTTAAATTTCTGAGTTCTCAGGAAGTACACTGCACGAAAAAGCCTATTCGTCAGTCAGGGTATTATTTCCTCTACCTCCAGTATGGCATGGCTGTTGACACAACAAGGATATGCACAATATTTCCTCAGTGCTATAGTGTCATCTCTCCACTGTTGATTATTGCCACAACCAGAGTACTCACTGGTTCCAGCTTGTAAAAATGAGACTGCTCTATTTTAGTTTTCTATGATAGTAAGTGTGAAATATTTCACTGGGTAATTTCTTTAGTAGAATATAGGTCAGCACAGTTTGAGTGAGGGCAGGGAAGTTTGTCCCAAGTCACAGATTTTTTCCAACCAATAGCATACTGGCACCCAGTGTAGTAACCCCCTGAAAAGAGGACAGAGCCAAGTGGCACAGTTAAAGCATGCGATACCACCTCAGTGTGCATCTAGGCTCTAAAATCTGACACATGGCTGTTTATTGTGAAAGTCTGCTGGAGCCATGCTGAAGAGAAAATATTTTAGAATAACTATTTAATAATTACATAGAATAACCAACATAAGCCCAGATAGAGCGCTTCAAGATCAAGAGCGCGCACAAACACACACACACACACACACACACACACACACACACACACACACACACACACACACACACACACACACACACACACACACACAAACAGGTCTAGTATTGCTGCAGTGGAGTCGGTCATGCTGCAGAACTGTCAGGAAGAATCACGGCACTCTGCTATGCTGCTCTGACAAACACCGAGTCAACACTTTGTCATGCACTCAATACAAGGTCACTGAGCTACTGGGTTAAATTAGAAGAAGAAGAAGAAGAGCGAAAAAGGAGGTCAGTGAACCTGCATGGGTGGACTGCATCTGTGCCTGTATCCAATGTCCAAAACATACATTGCAGTCAGTCTGACTCAGACTGACTGCAATCACTCTCAGACAGACTGGCAAAGGTTTGCAAATAACAGCTATCTAATTTATAAATGCAGACAGATTGCCAGCACAATGCAATCAATATGAAGTAGTCTATGCCAGTGAATACAACACACTTGTGATGCATCTCTTTGCAATATAGGGGACTCGACACATCTGGCTGCCAACCAGTTGTATTCTGGTTAAACTCCTATATAAAAGCAAGGCTGCTGAGCACCTATGTCTTTTTGCAGTTAAATACGTCACTATTTTGGATGAATTTCTGTTTCAAATCTCTGAAGTTCTCGCTGCAATTGCATGTAAGTAATTAATGTGAATTTCTGTGTATTTAGAGGGCAACCGATTTGAGAATTTCATCAATTTATCAGAATTAATCACCATATCACAGACTGCATGTAATTCCTGACTTGACCCCATTTAACTACACACTGACAGGAGACTGAATCTGTCTTGTTACTATCTTGACGCACTAAAGTTGCTTTGAAGACAGCAACTGACTGTGGATCTTCACAGACCTTCAGTGATTGGGATATTGAAGCAACCATTTAAAGGATGGGACATTGATTGCACATGGTTGCAGTAATTTTGGTCGTGCTGCAGTCTGCAACCACTGTTGGATAAGATAGTTCTGCACCACTAGATCCACTAACAGAAAGATTTATTGCTATGCCAAATTGCTGTGACTGTTCACAATTGCAGAGATTTAAGATCAGTGAAAAGACAGTTAATAGGCCTAGTAATCTACTCCTCATTAAGATGTCTTAACAATTAGCATCTATTACATTGTAACTACCATTTCAAGCTAGCTGAAGACTCAAGTTTGACCAACCCACACTAGCTAGCTTATATGCTAACCAAGAAAGAACCCCCAATATGGGCAGTGCAGTATGTTACCAAGTTTAAGCTAGGCTAAATTCAAACCATTATTATGTAAACCATTACTTCTCTCAAATCTGAATATTCCCTAAAATTCACTTCATTTTTTTTATGTAACAAAGCAACAAAGTTCACATGTGGCTCCTTGGGATAATTAATTTTCCACCTCTGGTTCAGATAAAACAAGAAGACTATACAGAGGCTTGTGAAGTGACCAAAATAAATTTAAAATTAAACTTATTACAATATAGAATGGCTAATTAGTAATGTATTGAGTGTATGGATGCAGGTACGCAGAACGTCTACAAGAAATAAAATTAAATAAAGTAAACAAACCCCTGCCTGCAGGGAGGAGAGAGAACTAGCATACTAGATAGATAGATAGATAGATAGATAGATAGATAGATAGATAGATAGATAGATAGATAGATAGATAGATAGATAGATAGATAGATAGATAGATAGATAGATAGATAGATAGACACACAAATCCAACAAAACAATACACAGAAAGAGAACGCCTAGTTGGAGGGGTCAAAGTTACATTGTTGTGGCTAATGTAGAAGCTAATATGATCTTGATCAGGATAATGGCCGATAACAAGGCTTAGCCATTGTTCAGCCACTGTATTGTTTCGGTTCCAGGTGGTGTAGTTCCTGCTTTCTGGGCAATACACCTCAGTTAAATAACAAGATCAATGCCTGCTTCATCCGAGCAATAAATGTGAAGCTTCAGCAAGCAAGCTCTTAACTTGCATTAGAACACAGAAAACAGAAGGAAAGAGCTAATTTTCTTTGAAAAAATGTAATTTCACAGTATGAAGATAGGCCCCACCACCACCACCACCACACATGCACACACTTACATTGTATTTTAAAACCTTCTTTTAAAATATTAGAAAACATAACACTATTAATGTACAACATAGCATAGCATTTTTATTCCATCAGTGAGGCTACCCTGAGCATCCACACTTTGGTTCAAACACACACAGCTGTGTTAACACTGAAAACCACCAGAATAAAGTCTGCAAAAACAGATCAATTTTAGCTCCTATTATACTGCAGTGGTTGAAGACTAGAATTTTCCTTCTACACATACACAGTGACACCCAAACTAAATGTACAATAAAACAGAAACTTTCCACTTCAGTCCTCAGCTAATATGATTCCTGCCAGGAACAACATAACTCGGAACCAAGGACAACCTCTTCAAGAGGTGGGAGAAATGGGAACAGAGTAAAGACTCCACAACAACAACAACAAGTGTTCCAGTGCTCCATGGGTGCATTTGCGAATTTGTGTGAATTCTCTATTCTTTGTGATGACTTTCTCTCTTTGAAGCCATACAAAGAACACACAGACACACACACAAATACACACACATGAGCAAAACAAGGAGAAAGACGAGTAATACTTAACTGAAAAACATGCTCAGACACAGATACACATGCATAGAAATGACACACACTTATACAGATTCCTGGAACTTATTGTATAATTAACAGACGGCAACCGGTGGGGATAAGCCACTGAGTCTGACTCAGCTAAAAACCACCAGACCAGGTCCAATTCCAACAAGTCCTCAGTAAAGACAGTCCCCAGGCCCAGCTTCACCTCACTATTCTACAGATCCAGTACTATGCAAAAGTCTTGAGCCACCCCACAAAAAAAAAAAAAAAAAAAAAATTTATATATATATATATATATATATATATATATATATATATATATATATATATATATATATATATATATATATATATATATGGGTACAGTAGCCAACTCCATTCTACACACCACCCAGCATCAGACTGTTGCTCTGCGGTCTGAGTTTATCTGACACATACCTTTTTTTGTCACTAATCTAAGAGCATCCAGACCTGGTTAGTTACAGTTACATTTCTGAGAACAATTTAGACTTTTCAAGCCTATTCATACAGGCTTATCCTTTGCACTTAACCCACACCCACAGTCACCAATCTAACATAAATGTCTTTGAACCATGGGAGGAAGCTAGAACACCTGGAGGTTTTCCTCTCATTTACTTTTTGAAAAGACCTTCGAACAGCTAATTTGGTTGCTTGAAATGGATAATAGGCTAATTTAGTAGGCTAATAGTTGCAGTTATCACTGCAGTGTGGGTTCCCCTAAAGAAATAAATTTAGTCCAGATGAGTGTGTTGCCTGGTTCCAGAATCCTGAGCAGTCGATCACCCACAATTCTATTTACTAAATAGCTGATCCAAATTAGCTGCTGAACAATTAATCACATCTCAGTTTCAGTTACAAATTTGTCTTCCAAAAGTTATGAAAATAAAATTATTGGGATCAAAGAAGCAATTATTTTGGCTGTGAAACTCTTGATTTTCTTCTTAAAAGTTCACACTCGCTCACAGTTTTGTGCAGCTCAAGCCAAGATGATTAAAGACAGGAAGTGAAACTGAGAAGGTTTACCTGGGTGAACCTGTGGAAGGATTATTAATGCTCGCCTACAGGTGTGTTTGTCTCTGCACCACTCAGGGTCAACCGGCTCCCCCACCGAGGATCATGGACTTTGGCTTCCTGTCATTGGCCGCGAGCCAGATGAGCCCACACCTGCCTGGGGCTCCCTACACCCCAGTCCACCGATGCGGACTAGAGCTGGTAGCAATTATTTTAAACAAAATGATGTAATTGAATATCTTAGAATGAAATTGCACATCTGATTGTAAAAATTAATACTTGATTATGGTGAGCATCTTTTGAATGTAAAACTGAAGATAATTTTGGGGCAATTTAGTTGATTAATTAACTTTATTTCGGACATATAAAACAAACCAATATATAGATATACATAGATGTAATACACGTATGCATACACACACACACATGTGCAGACAAAATCCAACTAAATCTACATGATGTGAAATAACAACTCAATTATCAAGCCTGAAATGGAGACGGAAGAAGTATGTATATACTTATTAATGCCTACCTCATGCTCAACACTCTACCAATGTACTATGTTCACCATCACTCCACTTCCCTTCAGCACATGTATACACTAACCCCACAAAAAAATGAGATAGAAAACAGATAAAAATTATGTATAGATATATAGTTATACCTAATAATACTAATTCGTTTCACTAGGGACATAATTATCAGTTAATTTTGACTCATTTACTGCCCAAATCCTGCAGTGAAGGAAGGAGATCTATGAAAAGACAAAGTTTTAACCCTATTGAGTTCTACGTCGACATCAGTGATGACCCTAACTCTGACCTTAACTGCGCCCCTAACCTACCCCAACCTTAAACCCTAATTGCAACCTGGCCAGTGGACCCAGGTTCTGATCCTGATCTAGGTCCGAGTCAGAACAGTAAAGATCCAGAACAACTTGGACTCAAACCTGCTGCTGACCTTCTACCGCTCATCACGAGAGCCTGCTGACATACTGTATCACAGTATGGTACGGCAGCTGCACTGAGGCAGACAGGGTCAGGCTTCAGAGGGTAGTCAAGACAGCACAAAGAATCGTTGGCTGCACTCTCCCCTCCCTGATGGACATCTACACCTCCCGCTGCATCAGCAGGGCCAAAAACATCATCAAGGACAGCTCACACCCTGGCTTTGAACTGTTTGACCTGCTGCCCTCTGGCGCATCAAAGCCAGAACAAACAGACTTAAGAACAGTTTCTTCACCACAGCAATCACCACCCTGAACTCTCACACTCACCCACTCTAACTGTGCAACACCCACAACTCTGTGCAATATTATATTATTCATACTGAACAATATCAATCACTCCTATATTGTGTAATATCCAGTATTCATTCACCAGTGCAATATTCATTCACCAAGTGCAATATTAATGATCTTCATTATTATATGTATACTCTTATTTTATTTTTTACAATGTATATATTTTTATACATTCTCTTATTTTCTGTATTCTTAATACATTTTATTTTCTGTATATATTTTTATACATTTTATTTTCTGTATATTTTTAGATTATATTAGATTATTATATTTTTATTTTTATTTTAGAGAGTTTGACTTTCTATTGCATGGCACTGAACAAGAGTGGCCCCCCAATTTCATTGTACATCCTGTATAATGACAATAAAGGCATTCTATTTTATTCTATTCTATTCTATTCTACTGGCCCATGCATTACCTTTGGTTCTCTACTCCAAACGAGTATTGTTGGATCGGAGAGGGAAGAGTCACTGAAATACTCCTGCCTCTAACCCTATAGTGGTAATGGCAGAAAAAGCAGATCCCAGGGTCCACTACTTACGATGAGTCTCAAAACTATAAATAATATAATAATTGCCTGGCCAAAAAAAAGTCACCACCTGGATTTAACTAAGCAAATGGGTACGAGCCTCCTATTGGATAATTACTGCATGGGTGATTATCTTTCAGCTGGCAACAAGTTATTTAACCCCAACTGGTGCAATAAGTTGCTTCTCATTTCTTAAACAATCATGTCGAAAGACATCTCGTGGTCGTGGAAAAGATCTCAGTCTGTTTGAGAAGGGTCAAACCATTGGCATCAAGCAGAGAAAACATCTAAGGAGATTGCAGAAACTACTAAAATTGGTTTTAGTTTTCACACATGGATTGGCCACCACAGAGTCCAGACCTCAACCCCATTGAGAATCTTTGGGATGTGTTGCAGAAGGCTTTGCGCAGTGGTCAGAATCTGTAATCATCACTGCAAAATCTTGGTGAAAAATTAATGCAACACTGGATGTAAATAAATCTTGTGACATTACAGAAGCTTATGGAAACAATGCCACAGTGAATGCATGCTGTAATCAAAGCTAAAGGTGGTCCAACGAAATATTAGTGTGACCTTTTTTTTGGTGGCGACTTTTTTTTTTGGCCAGGCAGTGTATATAATATAATATAATATAATATAATATAATATAATATAATATAATATAATATAATATAATATAATATAATATAATATAATATAATAACCTAACTGGTGAACCTCTGAGTCTAGTCCTGACTAAAATCCTAATCAGAACAAAACCCCAAAGGCCCCTCTGTCACTTTTTGTTTTCATTTAAGTGTCCCCAAGTCTTGGCAATTGGGGAACAAAAAAAATAATTTAAGATGACACACATCAAAAACTATTTACATTTTTTCAGTTTTTTTTTTTCCAAATTGCAGTTAGGGTAGGGTTACCACCTATGATGAATTAGACCTCAGAGGGTTAAGGCTAATTACTGCTTGGTGAAACTATCACCATCAGCCCTCTGTGCTTTGGCACTTTGCATCAGAAGAATAAACATTTGCTTAAAGAGGGTATGAATCTGTTTTTAGAAGAGTTGAGAAGTTATGGGGAGACTTTTCCTGCCCAATGACACCTACACAGTAACTGCTCAAGTAGGTGAGCACACTCCTCATTCATTCTTTCCATCCCCACATTTTTCCAAACCAAGTGGAGGATTTAAGCTGTCAACTCCAAAGTCAAAAGGCAGCCAGATTTAACTCTTAACATGGATTTCCATGTAGTGAATTTTGAAAAATTCACTACACAGCAAAAGGCCATAATTAGGATATTTAAGCTGGGTAATGCCATGAGCAGCATAAGTCTGAACTATGACCTCTGTCACAGCTATCTGAGTATTTCAATCCATGTCCATTCACAGAGAGACAGAAGTCCTCCGACGGCAGGGAGGTTCACATACTTTCCATCTGTACCGAAGAGCTGTTTGGATCTAAAAGGTATCTGTGGTTTGGTTTGGATGTGTTACATGTATGAGTGTGTGTGTGTGTGTGTGTGTGTGTGTGTGTGTGTGTGTGTGTGTGTGTGTGTGTGTGTGTGTGTGTGTGTGTCTTCACTGGCTTGAAGAATGTGTTGATACTGTAAGTCTGTCTTTTTTCCTTTGCTTACATGGAGTGAGGAGCATGCAGGCAGTGAACCTGTGTATGTGCATGTTAATATTATGGCTTGGAGTACTCCTGCTTTTCTGTGCTGACTCTATCATATGTGAAAAGACACACACACGCACGCACGCACACACACGCACACACACACACACACGCACGCACGCACACACACACACACACACACACACACACACACAGCTTCTTATGTCAGCAGTTACTTCGAAGCAAGCTGAGCAACCAACCAACAAGCCCCAAACACTCATTTCTGTCTCACCCTCACTGAATATTTCTCACTCTGTGTGAGCAATGAAAAAACAGAGAAGTTAGTACAGGCAAGGTGGAGCAGGTGGAGGCGAGTGTCAGTCAGTAATTTGTGACAGAAAGATAGCAGCAAGAGGGAAAAGAAAGGTTTACAAGATGGTAGTGGGACCAGCTGTGATGTATAGGAGGCCAAATAATTCAAAAGCTTGACCAAAACAAGACACCGCTTATCCAGCTGGATCCAGCAGGCAATCCACTGGGCATACTGTACTATCCAGCTGGTCATATCTCGGCACCCACTCCACAGAGCAAAACCATTCAAACCAGGAATACTTTTTTTTAAAAACATTTTGCATTTCCCCTTAACAGCAACTCCTGATCATCCTTAAAAAGCCTTAAAAATTAATAACGTTAGTGCTACCGTCTCTAAGAGAAATGCAAATGTTTTCCGATTTCTGATTAATAAAACAGCAATTTTTTTGTTTATTTTGAAGGTATAAATTTATTGCAGTCATTTGGGTAAAATTTTATCTGATTCTTTTCTTACAATATAACAATAGTGTAAAATTAATAAATTACAAGTAAAATACTGTAAAAGTAAAGACTTTTTTTTCTTTCTTGGCTTTTTTTTATTCTGCCATAACACATCTGTCAAATGCTCAAATCAGAAATTAAATAAAACCCTCAGAAAAATCATTCCTTGTGTTCATAATAAATGCATCACATAAGACACTTAAAATGTAAGCATTGTTTCTCAATAACCACCATCTGCCTCTGTAAAAAGAAATCTATTTTAAGTTTTACCTACTGTCAAGCTTCTGTTGTCAAAGTGATATCCACCTGATATGAGTCATATCAGTAATAAGTGCAAAGAGGCCCAGGCTTCAACCAGTTTTGACCTAACCAGTTAAAATGACCTAATGAGGGGTGGCTGTGGCTCAGGAGGAAGTGCTTGTATGAATGTGTGTGAATATGTGAATGAAGCATGCTTGTATAAAATGCTTTGAGTGCTCGAAGTAGAAAAGTGCTATATAAGAACCACTTCTGTCTGATTTCTCAGACTCTTTATCTGATTTAGTGCTCAGTTCAGATAAAATAATTATAGTGGGTGATTTTAACATCCATGTAGATGCTGAGAATGACAGCCTCAACACTGCATTTAATCTATTGTTAGATTCAATAGGCTTCTCTCAAAATGTAAAGGAGCCCACCCACCACTTTAATCATACTCTGGATCTTGTCCTAACATATGGCATAGAAACTGAAGACTTAACAGTATTCCCTGAAAGCCCCCTCCTGTCTGATCATTTCTTAGTAACATTTACATTTACTTTAATGGATTACACAGCAGTAGGGAATAAGTTCAACTACAGTAGAAGTCTTTCTGAAAGTGCTGTAACTAAGTTTAAGGATCTAATTTCTTCATTATACTCTTCAGTGCCAACACAGTGCAGAGCAGCTACCTAAACTCTGCTCCCAGTGAGGTCGATTATCCCGTCAATAGTTTTACATCCTCACTGCGTACGACTTTGGATACTGTGGCTCCTCTGAAAAGGAAAGCTTCAAATCAGAAGTGCCTGACTCCGTGGTATAATTCACAAACGCACAGCTTAAAGCAGATAACCCGAAAGCTGGAGAGGGAATGGCGTCTCACTAAATTAGAAGATGCTCATTTAGCCTGGAAAAAGAGTTTGTTGCTATATAGAAAAGCCCTCCGTAAAGCTAGGACATCTTACTATTCATCATTAATTGAAGAAAATAAGAACAACCCCAGGTTTGTTTTCAGCACTGTAGCCAGGCTGACAAAGAGTCAGAGCTCTGTAGAGCTGAGTATTCCTTTCACTTTAACTAGTAGTGACTTCATGGATTACTTTACAAATAAAATTTTAGTCATTAGAGAAAAAATTATTCATAACCATCTCAAAGATTTATCTTCATGTTCGGCTGCTTTCAGCACTGCTGGTATTTGTTTAGACTCTTTCGCTTCAGTTGATCTTTCAGAGTTAACTTCAATAGTTACTTCCTCCAAACCAGCAACATCCCATTCCTACTAGACTGTTCAAAGAAGTCTTTCCAATTATTGATGATTCTATCTTAAAAATGATCAATCTGTCTTTATTAGTTGGCTATGTACCACAGACCTTCAAGGTGGCTGTAATTAAACCTCTACTTAAAAAGTCATCACTGACCCAGCTGTCTTAGCTAATTATAGGCCAATCTCCAACCTTCCTTTTCTCTCAAAGATTCTTGAAAGAGTAGTTGCAAAACAGCTAACTGATCATCTGCAGAGGAACGGTTTATTTGAAGAGTTTCAGTCAGGTTTCAGAATTCATCACAGTACAGAAACAGCATTAGTGAAGGTTACAAATGATCTTCTTACAGCCTCTGACAGTGGACTCATCTCTGTTCTTGTCCTGTTGGACCTCAGTGCAGCTTTTGATACTATTGACCATAACATTTTATTACAGAGATTAGAGCATGCCATAGGTATTAAAGGTACTGCACTGCAGTGGTTTGAATCATATTTATCTAACAGACTCCAGTTTGTTCATATAAATGGGGAGTCTTCTTCACACACTAAGGTTAATTATGGAGTTCCACAGGGTTCTGTGCTAGGACCAATTTTATTTACATTATACATGCTTCCCTTAGGCAGTATTATTAGAAAGCATTGCATCAATTTTCATTGTTATGCAGATGATACTCAGCTTTACCTATCAATGAAGCCAGATGACACACATCAATGAGTTAAACTGCAGGAATGTCTTAAAGACATAAAGGCCTGGATGACCTCTAATTTCCTGCTTCTAAATTCTGATACAACTGAAATTCTTGTACTCAGCCCCACAAATCTTAGAAACATGGTGTCAAACCAGATACTTTGGATGGCATTACTTTGGCCTCCGGTAACACTGTGAGAAATCTTGGAGTCATTTTTGACCGGAATATGTCCTTCAATGCACATATTAAATAAATGTGTAGGACCGCTTTTTTGCATTTGCGCAATATTTCTAAAATTAGAAACATCCTTCCTCAGAGTGATGCTGAAAAGGTAATTCATGCATTTATTACATCTAGGCTGGACTATTGTAATTCATTATTATCAGGCTGTCCTAAAAGCTCCCTGAAAAGCCTTCAGCTGATCCAAAATGCTGCAGCTAGAGTACTGACAGGGACTAGAAAGAGAGAGCAGATTTCTCCCATATTGGCTTCTCTTCATTGGCTCCCTGTTAAATCTAGAATAGAATTTAAAATCCTTCTCCTTACCTACAAGGTCTTGAATAATCAGGCCCCATCTTATCTCAAAGACCTTATAGTCCCATATCACCCAAATAGAGCACTTTGTTCTCAGACTGCTGGCTTACTTGTGGTTCCTCGGATACTTAAGAGCAGAATGGGAGGCAGAGCCTTCAGCTTTCAGGCGCCTCTTCTGTGGAACCAGCTCTCAGCTTTGATTCGGGAGACAGACACCCTCTCTATTTTTAAGATTAGGCTTAAAACTTTCCTTTTTGATCAAGCTTATAGTTAGAGCTGGATCAGGTGACCCTGAACCCTCCCTTAGTTATGCTGCTATAGGCCTAGGCTGCTGGGGGGGTTCCCATAATGCACAGTTTCTTTTCATTCATCTTATTTACTTTGTTTATACTCCACTCTGCATTTAATCATTAATTGTTATTAATCTATGGCTCTCTTTGACAGCATGTCTTTTTTTTCTCTCCCCTCTGCCCAACCGGTCGCGGCAGATGAGTTGCGGCAGGGAGTTTTTCCTTCCCACTGTCACCAAGTGCTGCTCATAGGGGGTCGTTTTGACTGTTGGGTTTTCTCTGTATTATTGTAGGGTCTTTACCCACAATCAGGGTTATAATAGTTTGGATTTTACATTATAGTTTAGCTTTAGTTAGTTTTTACTTTTTTTTCTTTAATTCAGTTAGTTTTAATTAGTTTTCAGAGTGGTTTTCCTTGTTTTTAGTAGTTTTTATTTTTGGTTTCATGCTTAGTTTTAGTTAGTTTCAGTATTAGTTTTAGTATTTTCATACCTAATCAGGTGCAAGATTCAAGGCGCAAAAGTGACTATTGTGTAATGAAAACTTGACAAAAGATACCGTTTAAAGAAATATATTCAGCAACCAGCTGTTCACAAGACATGCTAAATTTGTGTAATATTAAGGACACACATGAACATCAACAGGGAGAAGCAAAGAAAAACATGAATTCCCAAACTCAATAAATTCTACAATAAACTCCACAATAAACTTCAGCATCAGTGCAGCAGATTAACAACACCTACATGTGCTGTTTGACAAAAACAAACTCTTTGAAGGAGTCAAAGGTCAAATCCAGCTGCATCCTGATGTTCTCACCACCTGAAGCTGCTTCTGTTTTGGAGCTAGCTTGGTTAGATGCTAAACTTGCAGGGTCTTTCTTCATTCCTTCACGTCCATCCTGATAGTTTCAGCAGTCTCCCTCCAGGAATTTGCTGACAGTTGTGAGTCCTTATATTGATGCTTTGATTATTATTCCTGATTGTTATTCTCTCACTGATAAAGTAGCCGGAAACGCACAAGGACGCAACAGTTTAGTCACAACGTTCTGGGCTGCGTGGACCCGACAAGTAGTCCCGTTTCTCCAGAAGCGCAGGCCAGGTTACCTGGTAGGATCAGAGCGGTTTCTGTAGCCCTTGTGGCTTCTCAGGTGGACTTTGATGTTGCTGGTTTTTCCTGACTGAGAAGTGTTTCGCAAATTTTTCATCATCCACAACAAGACTTTCGATTCAATCTGTGCTCTTGTACTCAAAGAACCTCCATACGGGACTCTGCCGCTTTCTCGGCAGACCGCAGCCATTACTTTGCGGACCAGCGTGTGAGCGCACGCACATGCGCACTCACACAGTTGTCCTGTGGCGCTCCCAGCTCAAACTCAGAGAGCGGAAAAAATGATTTCATATCAATCCACAAGGTTTAAAAAAAAAAAAAAAAAAGTAAATGAAAGTCAGTTTATCGATAATTTCAGTTAGTTTTAGTTAGTTTTGTAAACTCACAATTCAGTTTTAATTAGTTAGCGTTTTTTCCTTTTAATTATAGTTTTTATTTATTTCAGTTAACGACAATGTTTTTTCAATTTCAGTTTTCGTTATTTCGTTCGTTTTCGTTAACTATAATAACCCTGCCCACAATACGAAGCGCCTTGAGGCGACTGTTTGTTGTGATTTGGTGCTATATAAATAAAACTGAATTGAATTAACCTACACAGTTAGAGATAAAATTTTAAAAGCAATTTTGCACCAAAGGACTGTGTGGGTTTAAAATGTAATTAAAGGGGATCTTTTAAGAGAGAAGAAAGAGTGCAAAGGACAATAAAAATAAAAGAAACTTTCATTTTCAGCACTTGCCATTCCTGACACCAGAGATAACACTGCTTGGTGGTGAGGTGGTAGCTTTGATGGGCTGATAGAGAGACAAACAGATCTTTATCTGACCGTCACTCACTGCATCGTTCACAAGTTAGAACCTACGATCCAAGACGCTGCAGAACACGTTACAGACACGGGTCATTTTCACACATTTACTAACTTGAAATTTTGCCGCTTATCTCAGTAAATCTAAGTTTCCTCATTCCCAGTTTGGAGAGTTTAAACTAATCCACCTGACACGCATATCTCTGGACTGCAGGAGAAACTTGGAGGAAGTCCATTTCAAAATCACCTGAATGCCCCCTCAAGTCAGTACAACAAGCTACCTGCACCATGGATGAAGTGTGGTGAAAACATTTCTCTGTTGCATCTATAAATAGCAAAGTCAGACCTGACTGAGGTGTGGGCTGGGTCGCCTTCACTTTATTAAAGATTTCTTTATTTGTCATTCACATCACATTTGAATGCAGTGGAACAAAATTCTGTCTTCAGGTCCCAGTGTTTCACATGCAATAATTATGACAGGTCCAAGTGAGTTAAAGAAGAATAAATATAAATATAGGTAAATATAAGGAAATATATACATATATACACATATGCATGTATGCATACCTTTATATCTACACACACACACACACACACACACACACACACACACATACACACACATACACACACAAATATATACACCTGTGTGTACCTTCCAAGGTAAATAAAAATAAATATGGAACAGTTTAGGTTGTGGAGTAATGGCGCAGTAGAGACCTGTGATGCCACAGTAATGACTTGTGCAATGACAGCTGCAAAAGTGTGCAAAAGCAGTGCAGCTCCACAGCCCCATCAGAGTTCAACAGTCTTACAGCTTCAGGGAAGAAGCTGTTCCTCAGTCTGGTGGTCCAGCTCTTGATGCTCCTAAGTCTCCTGCCGAAGGGGAGTGGAGCAAAGAGTGTGTGTGCTGGATGTGTGGGCTCCTTCAGGATGCAGGTGGCCCTTTTCCTGCATGTGGAGGTGTAAATGTCAGTGGTGGTGGTGGAGAAGCTGACTCCAGCAGTCCTCTGAGCACCCTTCACCACCCTCTGCAGAGTTTTCTTCTCTGCAGAGCAGATTCTGTGTTGCACAGTGATGCAGGAGCCCAGGACGCTCTCTACCACACATCTGTAGAATAAGGAGAGGACTGAGCTTCCAAGTCCAGCGTGCCTCAGCCTCTTGAGGAAGTAGAGGTGCTGGTGTGCCTTCCTGACCAGACTGGAAGTGTTGTTGCCCCAGGTGAGGTTACTTCCACTGCAGATCCTCCAGTGTTCATGGGGAGGAGGTGGTGTCTGACCCTTCTGAAGTCCATGATCATCATTCCTTTGTTTTTGCCACATTGATGCAGAGATTGTTCTCTCTGCACCAATCCTCCAGGTGTTCCACCTCCTGCCTGTAGCCAGACTCATCGTTGTTAGCGATGCATCCAACCACTGCTGTGTCATCTGCAAACTTCACAACATGACAGCCTGGGCGTTTTGCTGAGCAGTCATATGTGAGCAGGTGAACAGAAGAGGGCTCAGCACACAGCTCTGGGGGGAGCCAGTGCTGAGGATGATGGGGGAGGAGGAGTCATTGTGGATCCTCATAGATTGCGGCCTGTTCGTCAGGAAGTCCAGGGCCTGGTTGCAAAGGGAGAAGTTCAGTCCACAAAGAGCATACGGACACAGGAGTAGTTAACCCCTTAACTGGCAGCAAAAAAATCACCTGAAACAACTACATAACACCCTCTGGTTATTATTGGCTCTGAACAACCCACTTCATTGCCTATTAACCGGCCGCGTCTGGTCCGCCGGCCGAATGAAGTGCATTTATATGGCAGGCTAGACCCGCCCATTTTGATTGACACCTCATTCGGCCAATCATGTTAAGAAATGGGTTTCCCAGAGCCAATAATACTCAGAGGGCGTCACGTAGCTTTGTCAGGTGATTTGGTGCAGCCAGTTACATGATTGGCCGAATGACATGTCAATAAAAATGGGAGGGTCTAGCCTGCCATATAAAAGGGACTACAAACGGCCCTGGCCAGTTAAGGGGCTACACTCCAGGTGGGTGAGGGTAATGTGAACCACAGAGGAGATGGCATCCTCCGTGGACCGGTTCTTCTGGTATGCATATTGGTGTGGGTCCACAGTGACATCGACGGTGTCCTTGATGTGGGTCATGACCAGTCTCTCAAAGTACTTCATGACCATCGGGGTGAGAGCTACTGGCCGATAGTCATTCAGGCCTGTCACTGTGGAGCTCTTGGGGACCGGGATGATGGTGGCAGTCTTTAAGTAGGTGGGTGTTGGGGCCCTCAAAGCAGGCAAAGAACTTGTTTAGAGTGTCAGGCAGAGAGGGGTCCCTAGGGCATTGTGCATCTCTGGAGTTATAGTCTGTGACGCATTTGATGCCCTTCCACATGCTCCGTAGATCATGGGAGAAGAGACCCTGGATCTTCTGAGCATATGTGGCTTTGGCCCTCTTTATGCTAACAGTCAGCTCACTTCTGGCCCTCCTGAGTGTGTGAGTCCCCAAACCTGAAGGCAACATTCCTTGCTTTCAGCAGAGAGTGAACCTCTGCATCCAGCCAGGGTTTCTGGTTTGGACAGCACGTCACAGTCCTGGTGGTGGTAACATCCCCAACACACTTGCTTATGTATCTGAGGACAGCAGATGTATAGTCCTCCAGATCCGCCTTTCCCTCACAGACAGCAGCCTCCCTGAAGACCTGCCAGTCTGTACACTGGAAACAGTCCTGCAGGACAGAGGCAGCATCACTGGGCCACACAGTGATAGGCTTCTGTGTTGGTCTGGAGCTTCTCAGCAGGGGGTGATAGGCCAGGACCAGCATGATGGAGATGTGGTCAGTGAGGCCAATGTGTTTGTTGGTGTAAACATGGTCTAGTGTGTTATTTCCCTGTGTTGGTATGGTGACATGCTGGTGAAACTTTGGCAGAATGTCTGTCAGGTTTACGTGGTTAAAGTCCCCCGCTACCACATAAAATGCCTCTGGGTGGTTGTTCTGAAGCAAGCTAATGTTGTGTGTTGTGTAGCTCCTTCAGTGCCTCGTTAGTCTTAGCACCCAGCGGTATGTAAACAGCCATTAAAAACACCGCCACAAACTCGTGAAGCAGATCATGTGGCCGACATTTGTCAGTCAGGTGTTCAATTGCCTCTGAGCAGTGGCTGTTCACCACATTCCAATTTGTACACCAACCTTTGTTTATGTAAACGTATAAGCCACTTTCTCTGATAGCTGGTTGCAGTCGGCACAGAAGAACAAAGCTACACTCAGATTTCTAATAAGGTAAGGTGTCCAAATTGTCCAATTGTCAATGCATTAAATATAGGCTCAGTATTGCACCAAATGCCCTTTTTCACAGGCCTTAGAAACTTAAATTGAAACTTTAAATGACCCAAGGGGATCAATTCAAGGCACAAAATGGTCAGTACTGTGATCTTGATTATTAATGTGATTTTTCAGTATGTTTCTACACAGCTGCCATCACTGAACTTGAAAACGTTTTTAAAGGAGATTGCTGTTAATGTTGTTAATTAAATGAAATTTAATTCATTTAAAATGAATTAAAATAAAAGATACAAATGGCCACAGGTGGTCCATTAGCAACTAAGCAATGATAAGGTGGAGTTTTCTGACCATAAAGCTGGTTTTGTAAGGGCAACCGCTGGTGTCAGCATGCCTGCCTCCAATGCTGGATGTTCAGTGGTGTAGTCGGGGGTGAAGAGGTTGACGAGGTCCCAGCAGCATTCTTACATTCCTCCGTAGACCTCCTTGGTGCCCATGGGCACTAAAGTTGTCATACACCACCAAAAGTAGATCAGGTGGTCTTGACCCTGGCACAGAGACAAAGCCAGTCTAAACCTTGTGAGCTTTACTTCCTCCAGACAGATCTTTTTGACCACAGTCTCTCTGTCACTCTTCTTGGCTGTTGCCGAGTAAAGAAAAGGAGCAAGCTTAGACTTCAGAACTTTGAACGGAAGATGAACGTGAAATTGTAATCGTTTTTTTCTGATTAGAAATACCTGGGAGAAGAGCAGCTCTTCATAAAAAAAAGGGCAAATGTGGAGATACTACCAGTTGTCCATGTATGATAATAATGAATACAATGACATGCAAATCTGCCAGCATGACTTGCATTTGGTTAAAAATACCTTTTCTTTTACTGAAGTAAATTTAGAACACAGTAATTTTCCTATATCTTAACTCTATGTGTATGTTTTTATGTGAGAGAAGGTCAGAAACAAATTCCTCTGATGGCCATTAACATTTTCTTGAATTTCAGTCTTACATAAAGGATTTGAATGCTTCTTGCACTGTTCCCCAGGCAAGCTTTAAAAACAAGGAAACAATGTCAGGCTCCATTCAACGCAATCAAAACGATAGTCCTGATTCCCAGCTGCACAGCCAGCCCCTGGATCTCCGCAAGGGTTGAGGGACATAGAAGTGCAAAGACAAAACAGAGACAGAAAGAGAGAGAGTGGCTTGGCTAGAGCGATGCAGCTCAGAGGATAAACACAGAGGGGGGAAAAAATATAAAAGAATGCAAAAAAAAAAAAAAAAAAAAAGGAAAGAAGAAGAAATCAGATTAAATTTTCCAAGAATGAGGGCTGTGCAGTAATACAGCAACAGCAGCCTACATCTGTCTCTACATCTGTGTGGAATTAAAGTGAGACAGACAGTGCTGCTGCTGCTGAAAACTTTATTTGAATGTCAGCTTAGGGTGGGGATGAAGGGAGGCTACAACCAATTCTATACTAACAGTTCACTGTCCACACGCCTAGCATTATGGGAAAGCATAAAGCCATGTGCTATATTTAGAAGCTACAGGTTTTCAGTGAATAATGATTCAGCTGTCAGACGCAAGGATTTGATGTAGAAATCATTTAAACTCTATTATTTAATGGGCAATGGTCCAAAAAAAGGGTCATTTTTATTCTTGAGGCACGTCGCTCATATTTGCTTACATTTTTCAGCATCTGCTACTGATGCCAGCAACACAGTCGATAAAGCACAGTTGGGACAGAGGCGTATTTATCACTTTGTTGTCTCACCTTTTCTTTTACCACTGAAGATTTTTGGGAACTGAGAAGATTAACTGCTGCAGTTATTAGAGACAGGCTTACAGCTGCTCAAAAGTTGGGAACCTTGTATTTTTTTGTTTTGAAATGCACCAAATGTTTTCAGTATTTGCTCAGTCTGAATGCAGACTGCTTTCGCTCTGGAACGATGCTGTTGCAACACAAGCAAAAATAAGCAAAGTGTTCTGTGAGAAAGACGTCACGTGGAGAAGAGATAAAGTTTATTTTTCTGCTCTAAGAACCTGGATATTTCTTTCAGAAATAATGGTGCCCTCACAGGTGTGCAAGTTATTCATGAGGGGTCACTGATGCACCCACGCACCAAAAGTCTTGACTGTTCAGACCATGGGAGAGTTTTCATCTCTGCTTCAGTCTATCAAGTTCAAAATGAGTACACATTTGTTTTAAAAATCACATTTTTTTCAGTTTCATCTTCTAATATTTTGCTTTTATTATAAACATAAGGGAGACAAAGTCAATAAATTTTATACTGTTGTGGTCAGAAGTGTACATACACTCATCATGGGGTTGACTGTCATGGTAATTTGGGGCTTTTAATGATTTCTTTCTTTCCTCCTTTTTCCAGGATGGAATGATTTTACAGCATACATATTTAATGACTTAAAAAAAACAAGAACTGTGTGCACAAGTTTGAATTTATTTTGGAATTTCTTTAATTCAGACAGGGTCAAAAGTATACAAAAATTAAATACATACACCCCCAGCAGTATTTGGTTAAGTGTTTCTTAGTTGTACAATCGTTCCAGCAGAAATGCGTCCGAACAGAAACAAGCAAGTATCAATATCAATCATTAGCTTTCTGTATCTGATGTTTAATCCACTGTATATGGGAAAAGTTTGGATTAAAATAGAGTTTTACAAACAAGTTTCTAGTTCTCAAATAAGGAACTGAATATAGTACTAGTTGCATGTTTGAACCTTTTAATTCTGCTTTGAGCTGTGAGCTCAAAGCAGCTCACATAAGTCTGCATAAGCCAACAATTGAAAGCCCATTTCTAGTTTTCCCAGAAGTCCATGTTATTTAGCCAGGTCACCGGGACTATGAAAGGAATGTATCTCAAACCAACAGCAGCCTTCTAACTGGCATCCCTGACCTCCAAACCTTGAGTAACGTGTAGGTGTTTTCCTTGTGTAATATCCAATAAAATTAGTGAGATTTCCTAAATTAAAAGAAAAATACATTAAAGAAACCTTCAGATCATTTTACTGTTGTCTTGTTTGTCCATTCGGCTTTTGTGTTCAGTTTACAAGGAAGTTAACTAAGGGGAGGCACAGGAAACCAGAGTACTGTTACTCATCTGGATACTCCATTAATACTATGTGTGTGTCTCTATGTGGGAGGGAGATAAATCACACAGAGACACACGCACAGGCTGAGTCATTGCATTCAACTGCCAGCTGCCTGTTTCAACAACAAACAGCAAAAACCATTTACTGCTATCAGCGTGCATGCGCACAAACGCACTATTGGAGTTTCATTAGTTCAGAGAGCAGTAAACTGACTTCATAAATTCATGTCTTGAATACTTAAAAACCAAGTCCCAAATTTAATGAGGAAAAAGCCCTGGTGCTTAAGCCTGGCAGGGGTCTGCTTGGTCCAGGCAGGTCCGGTGGAAACCCCTATTGTGTGTGTTGGAGACAATATCAGCGAACATCAAAAATGTATAATCATGAACGGGTGTAGGTATAACATTCGAGACAGATATCATCAGTGTAGTGATCTCTACTTTTAGCCTAGCTGTTGACAAACAGAGGAGTTGAGGAGGACTTTTCGTTTATGAAGTTGAGAACTCTGCATGCAGCATCTCCAGTTTCTGCCTGGAGTCCCACTGCTCTTCCACTGCCAGCATCTGCAGGCTTTGCGCTGACACAGCAAAGCACACTTCATTCTACTCCACTACACACAATTGGTGTATACGCCACTCTACAACACACTGCTGGCCCATTTACGAGATGCTTTATGCACACAAGAGCATTTTCAGTCCAAATTCAAGTAACTGACACATGTGAAAAAGGGAATTTTAGAGGTGCTTTTAAATTAAAATCATATCTTTGCAGGGGTTCAATGTCTGATTATTCTGAAACAAAGACAGAAATAGCAATACAAACAGAGGAAATACTGAATCATGGTTCCACCCTCCTGCACCGTAACATCCACGTGCTGCTGGTAAAGTCTATGAGGTTTCTAAGCCTGTGGCATTAAAATATGTGACTCGTTTTATGAAGTCTTGGCAACAAGAGGACAAAAAATAAATAAAATGGGACACCACAGAGCTAAAGTGATCATGTCAGGCATGGAATAACATTCTTCCCAGTTTTTTGTCATTCAACCTCTTTAAAGCAAAAAAAAAAGGATACCAAAAAAGAAATGATACAAAACTGTGACCCAAAAATTTACACTATATGGACAAAACTGATGGGTTACCTATACATTACATGTATAAGCCATGAAGCTCCTTGCGTGCAGTTTTTGAGCTGATGTTAATGCCAGAGAAGGTTTGGAATTCTGCAGACTACGAGCTTCAGGACTTGGCAACCCTGCTTTGTAACTTCACCTGTTCTCCACTTTATGAGTTGCTGTGGTTGCTATATTGTTCCACTTTGCAATAATACCACTTATAGTTGACTGGAGAATATCTAGGACCTTTCACAAACTGACTTGTTGTAACCATGCCGTCCTATTACAGTACCACACTTGAATTCAGCGAGCTTATTATAACCACCCATTTTTTCACAACTGTTTGTAAAGGCAATGGAAATGTACAAAGAAGTGGAAAAACTTGAGGGACAAATATGTTTGAACCTGACAAAAAACACCACAACCAAGAGGGGAAAAAGTCCTTGCATTTTCTTAGTTTCTCTAAGCTGGCACCACATATAATGTTTTATATGTGGTGCCAGCCAACGACAAGGTGATTATCCCATACTGCACCTTGCACAAGCATGAATGCTGGCAACAATGCGGGACTTATGTATCGTAGGCTCTACAAAGCTTCAGCGCACATGTCTAAATCAAGCCTCGGTCAAAGGTTACATCTCTAATGTCTAAAAACCCAACCAGGAAGAGCAGTTACTTGTATTCACATCTGTTCTTACATAATAAAACAGCTTCACTATTACACAAAAATGAAAATGTACTGAATAAGAAACTGAAGACCTGGAGTGTCCCTCAATTGCTGATGTGCTGTGCAGCTCCTTCACACCCTCTCTGTCTGTCTGACCCCTGGGACAAGAAGGAATTTCCTGAGAGAAGGAGGGATGACTTTTCCATATACTTGGCAAGAGGGGGACAGACATAAATGGAGGGAAAAAAACAACATCAGATGTTGACCTAGTTTGACCTCTCATAGCCATCAGTGGCAATATACTGACAAACTGCAGCAGAGCAGAGCAGCTGATACAGATGTTACTGGTGCACTGATGCTTACACACAACCAGAGGAAGCATGCAAGGCCAAAAATTATCTCTTAATGATTGTAGACCTCTGTGGTGCCTAGAAATGCAGATGGGTTGATTCCCATAATGGAGATTTAAGTGCTGTTCAGCAATAAAGCAAAGCCTCGTGAAGTCACTGAAAGACTGATGAAAGACTCATCAAAATAGCTCTCTGAATCAAATGCATGCCCAGCTGGAACAAAACTAGAACACACAGTGGAGGTAAAAATTAACACAACATATTGAAGGCAGCGCTAAAAGAAAATTAAGTGAACTCATCCTCAGGGGACCATGAGTGTTTAACACCAACCTGGATCTAAAAGCAGATATTTTCTTTATGTGATGGTGCTAGAAGAAAGGCCTAAAGGTAACAGAAACAAACACAAAATGTTCACTGAATGTCTCCTAACTGCATGCTACAAATCTCCAGTTATCAGGTTTTGATATGTGAGCACAGCGTCAGTGTCCATATGAATATGTGCTTTTGGAAAGTTTGTACACTGTAAATCTCATAAACTAAGCTAACTTCATCTTTGTGCAAACATACTGTAATTGTCCCTGACATTCCAAAGCCACGGTTCGATTAACTTTAGTGCCATTTCCTGTTTGTGCAAAACAGTACACAGATTTCTTTTAACCTCTACCAGAAAAAAAACAGCATACTGTAAAAGCACATTATACAGTGGACAGAATCTGTATAAGGTGTGGAATGGTAACAGAAAATTAATCAAAACATAATTGGTAATAAGCAGCTTTGAGATAATTCATTTTAGACAAAAGTTCACTGAGAAATGGTCAGCCAGTCATCAAAATCCATATATTTACTTTAAACGTGTTAAATTAGTTTATGTACCATATAGATTTACATGGTTATTATGTGCATAACAGTATATTGTTGGGCAATTCTTATAGATATCAAGCAGGTACACTACGGTAGTAAAGTCTTGAGCCACCTCACATTTCCTTATATGTTGTTAGAAAAATGAAACACCATAAATGCAACCATAAATGGAGGCAAAAACCAAATTATTCCTAGTGAGCCTGACAGTCATATTTGGTATGACCAGCTTTGTTCTTCAACACAGCCTGAACTGATGAAGAATGAAGAATTTAAAATTGGTTCTTTGCTACGTCATCTATTATGTGCAAACACAACACTGATTCACCTCTTCAGTAAGGTGCCTGGACTGAAAATGAGTAAAAAGGCAGCCAACATCCTAAGAAGCCAGAGGAATTATTGCTCAAGACCACTTTAAAAACAATGGCAGGAAAGTCTGCCTGGAAACAAACTATAAAGAAATGAACAGTGGCTCAAGACTTTTGCACAATATATTATAATAATCAGTGTGAGCTGATCAAAATGCCTAGTAAATTATTCCCAAAAGAACATATAAAACACATTTTTGCTCCACAAGTTATACTTGTACCACACACACACACAGACTCACAACTGCTTCATTAACTGCTCGATCCATAGTGACAACAAGATGAGCATCTCTGGCTTTTTCCACCAACACAATGAACCACTATGAAGCCAATTCATGTCCTGGTTTTCAAAGAAAAGTACACTTATTATCAATGATAATTACTCAACAATATCCTCTGATTTACCTGGTATGTGCTTAGTAATTAGGAGAGTCTAACTGCAATGGTTTTCCAAAATGATGATCACAATATTAAAAATCTAAAACACATTTAATCCACACCTTGCTGGAGATGAGCAGCGGCTCATACTGCATCAATGAGAAGACAAGCCACTTGTGAAAACCATCAAAAATTATATCACACTGTTTAAAAATGTGCTAGAGGACTGGGAAGTGTGGGGATAGCAGATCAGGAAACCAGGACCCTGTAGTTCACAGACTGGTCACACATAGCCAGGGAAGCCTTTAGTTAAATTAGGGCATCAGGGATTTTTATACTCCAGTTAACACTCAGCACTACCAGGAGACAGAATTCTGCCCCACTTTGCTGCGCACAACCACGTTATAGAAGTGGGACTTCTCAAAACTTCCATAATGATTATACTTGATCTCTGATGAGCCTGCTTACTGACTGCAGCAGCACCATTTACGAGTGGTATTAAGCTCATTTGGTTTAAAGGAGGCCTCGGCCATTTGAATGAGAATAAGATAAAAATGTTAGTTTTCATCCATCCTCTTCTGTTTATCCTGTTCAGCAACTTAACCCAGCGCCGACACAGACAACCATCTACACTCACACCAACGAGCAATTTAGAATCACTAATTAACCTAACCCCAACAATTGCATGTCTTTGGGAGGAAACCAGAGTACCTGCAGAAAATCCACGCAGACACAGGGAGAACATGCAAACTGCACACAGAAAGACCCAGGCCAAGGTGGAATTGAACCTAGGACCTTCTTGGTGTGAGGTAGCAGTGGTAACCATAATGCTGCCCCAGTGCTAATGGGCAGCAATGTTAGTCTTATGAAAACATTCTTGAATGCTTCATGTGTTACCTCCTATGTCTCATACCAAGTCTTCAATTTAAGAACAGTTTGGAATTCTGGTGATCCCAGCATCAATCTCACAAAATCACTTCAATGTCCCTTGCTCATGTCGTTTTGCACTGCATACCATCAGAAACATCAGGGTGATGAGACTGACTGTAGCATACTGCTCCTACATCCTAAGAACTCATACTTTGGTATGAAATCCGTGCAATGACAATGTGATGCCACTTCTTTTCATAATGAGCGAACGTAGTTTAGATATTGTAGTTTTGTGGAGAGACTGGAAGATAACAACGTGTGCAGCTGCAACAACAGGTCCACTCAGAGTTGAGGTGGGAAAAAACAAAACAGCACAAATTGTATATGGAGATTTTGCATCTGACAAGCAAAAACCAGCATGCAAACAACATCTCAGACCATTTGCAACAACAGCAAGAAGCCCGTCTAAGAATCTCAAAGGCAAGCACAGCAGGCAAGTGAACATGTCTGAATGTTCCTGAAATATTCCCAATACTGCTGCAAGAGCAGCATCTGCTGTAGCAAAGGTCCCTCCACAATTTTCACACAGCACATTTCCCATGTAGAGCTGCAAGTTTCTCCATATAGTTTCATATTGTTTAACTTTTAAGTCTTGTTTTCATCGGGCGCCCGGGTGGCTCAGGGGTGGAGCAGGCAACTGCCTTGCGGTGCGGGCGGCACAAGCTCGAGTGCTGGCTTGTTGCTGATTTGCCCGCGTGTCTTTCCCTGTATCTTTCCCCCATTTCCTGTCTCTCTATCCCGCCAATAAAGCTGCTGTGGCCAAAATAAAAGTCTTGTTTTCGTTGACTATTTGGTTAGGCTGAGGCACCAAGTTTAGAAAAAGCTTTGACAACATTAACAATGTTAGAAGCTTGTTCTCCATATTCTGGTTCCACCCATAGACTTGACCAAGCATTGGAAGCCTTGGGCTGAAGATTTTCACAGTTGCCAACTTAGTACTTTTTGAAGTGGACATCACAAACAGGGTCTGACTGAGAAAATAAAGGGACTCTACGAGCTTGAGCAATGTTTAATTCACACCTCAAAGAGTAAGCACAGTTGAAGGATGAAGAAAAGACAGCAGAAATGCTCCAAAATAACCTAAATATTGAAGACAATACCTAAATATACCCCAAATAACCAAAGTATTGACTCCATAGCCCTGTGCCAAATGTTTTAGTTTTGTTAACACAGTCTAAGATTATTTCTGAATTCAGCTGTACAGCTATTTCTTTTTTAATGATGATATCTACGTGTTTTTTTAATCTATGAATTCCTGATAGAAGAATGAGCCACTGCAAACCCCCATAAAGACCCACTTACATGGAAATACAATTAAAACAATAATACCATGTGATACAAAGTTTTAGTTTTACTACCCAGCACTAGTGCTAATGCAACCTGGGATATTTTTCTTCTTAATTATAAAAAGGAGACCCTGACTAAGATCATTTCACTGAACTGCAATAACTGTGCATTGACAATAACCATGATACTGAAAAATTATATGAATGCACACATATTGTAGTATCATAAATAATAGTGTAATTTAGTGTAAATTCTGCATTATTATGGCCAGTTGGGAGCTGTATCCAATCAGTGCCTGGTAAACCACACCTCTAACTAGAGTCACTGATCTGAACCTCATATTCTCATATTTATGGTGTGTTTTTGTTTGTGTTTGTTTGAAAAATAATATGACTTGCTCTGTGTATTGGCTGCCCAAGACGTTTTTGCTGCATTTTTGCTGAAAAAAAATCATTTTTAAAAAAAAATGAATCCCTTGCTTAGCACTGGATGGATGCCACTTGCTAACCAAGCTTGCTAGCATTAGCTGATAAGTTGCACTCCACCCACTTGTCCAAAATTGATCTCTACAGGCTCCAAAAAAAACCACAAACAAGGGGGAAAAAACAACATGGCACCACAATCACTAATGTTGAGGCTTCAAAATGTGGAGTCCAAACCAAATGGGTGACGTCAATGTGGCTATGGCCATTTTGTATATACAGTCTATACCCTAACCACAGTTTTAAACATAAGACTTAAATTTAAACACCTGAGCCTCACATCAACACATAACTCTTATTGCATAACCTCTTAAGTTCAGAATGGCGGGCCAGCATTTCTCTTCTAACCCTGCTGGGGTCCGTAATTCTAGAGCGCCAGACAGGAGGACACGACAGAAAGACAGGTTCACCTACAGGTAGACAGTGGCAGTCTGTGGTAGGAAGACAGAAGGACAGACAGCCCGATAGCAGGCTTGCATGTCTAATAATGCTGCATCTTAAATGACTTTTAAATAAGCCGAACCCTATTCAGTCTGCTTGTTACACAAAACACAATGAAATTTTAAAATGATGATGAAATCATATCTGTGCAATATGTGGTTCTGATTTAACCGGACAGCAGTGAGTTGTGTGGCAGCTGCGGGGGAACACGCCCATATCTGTGTAATGCTATATGAAGGCCACGCCTTGCTTGTGTCAGCCCGGCACGCCTGGCCTCCGAGCTACACCGATATTCCGACTGGAAAGGCGATGTCAGCCGGTCGCTCACCGGCCTGCGCATCCAGGCCGGGAGTGTGTGCCCTGCAGGCCCCTGCGGCGTCTGACACAGCACCGAGCAAAGACACATGCACAACGAGCAGTGAGTCCTGTGTATCCACATGCAGTCGCAACTCAATGCATTTAACCTCTTCAAGTGAATGGAAGCCGCTTTTTTTCTGTCACCCCCCTCACATCCTCCTCCTTTCTTTGCGTACACATGCAGCTTCTAGCGGGATTAATTACCTTTTATTACAGCGATGTTAACGAAGGGGGTTCGTTCTGAATTTGCCACATAATAAAAAAGATCCGGTGTTTTTACAGTCAGGTGACTTTAGTCCAGACATAAAACAGAAAGATTAATAAATAAGAAAAACAGAGCGAGAAAGGCGAGAGCAGGGTGAACGCGGTGGAAGAGGTGGTGAAGATGCGTTTAGATGAGGAGGGGATCGGGCTACTTACTGTGCGGATCCAGGGAAGCTTTTGGGAGGAAAAACCGCAGCCGGCAGCAGGGAGACGGAGCAGAGGATTCCGCCGTGAGGATCTGCGGTGTGACCGTCGACACTTCGCTGGGATTCTTGCCGGTCTAGTACCGGTTTTCACCGACTACCCTTTTCCCAGATATTCCAGATTTCCCTTGCTGCTACACTGAATCCCAACACCCCTGACACTGGAGGCTGGCACTCGGATCACTTCCGGGAATGACTTTCACAATAAAACCACCACAGCGCTTAATGTTTTCATGCATCCATTCGCTTCCGTTTTTCGCATCAGGAGAAAACTGGTGAAGGTGGATGCGAACCCAGACTGAGACAGCAGTGCTAACCACTGTTCCACCATGCCTCCCCCGTCAGGAAAAAACAAAAAAACAATATTGTGTTTATAATACGTTATTGCTATCCTTTTATGCAGCTGTGGTAACAGCCTACATCTCTTTTTGTATTTTGAATGGAACACATTTGCCAGAAAAAAAGTCATCACACACAAATAAAGATGAGTTTTACCAAGAGTATAATTATTATTTATATTGTTATTGAAAATTTTCCCCACAATAATTGTGCTATTTTTGTGGACTCTCTAGACACGTTAATGATTAAAGTAAACTCTGAAGTAAAATCAGAGCTCTTTACACAAGTGGTTTCGTCTCTCATCTTAGCAAAATAACCCACTCAACAAGCTCGCACAGGCAGCTACAATGATTTTTATTGCCATAAGAAATTAACTGTCGAGGTGCATTCAAAGAACTGATTTCACTGTGTGTGTGTGTGTGTGTGTGTGTGTGTGTGTGTGTGTGTGTGTGTGTGTGTGTGTGAGAAGAGAGAGAGAGAGAGAGAGAGAGAGAGAGAGAGAGACTTATTAATAATATTAATTCTACTAATTAAAAAAATCGAAATTGCAGATGCATTTGATGTCAGGCTTTTTCCCCACATTCAGTCAGCTTATCCAGCACTCCTTTTGAAATGTTCAATCTGCCATTTTGGTTGAATTTCTAAGTTCTAAGCTCTAAGCTTTTTCACAAATTTTAATGTTTTTTTCTTTTTAATTCTTTATTGTAAGTCCCTCAGATTTTAGACTTGACAATTCAACATATTGTCTACAGTGCAAGGTCCTATTATCATAGAAATGGAGATTAAGCGTTTCTTGTGAAGCCGGAACTGCCGAACTTCCGGTATTCTGTAGTCTGACTTGACGCATCTTTAACGATACACCGGATCCCCCCCCCCCCCCCCCCCCCCCCCCAAAAAAAAAAAAAAAAAAAAAAAAAAAAAAAAAAACTTGTGGGAGCGCCTATCCTTATCCTGCGCGTTCCCGGTGCCTTTTTTTCTATTCTACTCTCTTCTCTACTATTCTTTTCTATTCATATATCATTTGTGTGGCGTATATAATGGGCCTATATGTACACTCCACACATACAAAATAGGCACCTGGTCCAAAATATTCCTTTTTACATCCAAGTATGATCTCTAGTGTACAGATATGGATAAATGCATTTGTGCAAGGAGGAAAGTATGCACGTGCGAACAAGCTTCATCATGTTCATTATCCAAAACGATACACAAGCAGGATCAAATCTGATTATTAAAAGTTTTTTTTTAATATTAAAAAATAGATTATATTAACACATGGCCACACAATTATTATTATTATTTCAAAAAGGCTTTAAGTCTTGACACACTTTTATTATCATACAATCAGCAGTCATATCGTCATCCTCTTAAAGTCATTTTTAACAAAAATTTAATTTTGGCTAAATCATCACAGGTTTTTCTATTCTGAAAAACGTGAGGAAAAAAGACTTTAGGCCATTATTTTAAGAGGGTGACAATGTGTTGAAAAGGAAAAAAAAAACGTACTATCATTATTTTTTCTTCAAACCATATATGACAGGAACGACATTAGTTAATGAAAAACAATCACGTTAAGCTTCTCCACAAATAAAAAAGTGTGGAATTTAATTTGCTTTCCAAAGAGCACCCTCTAGTGTCAGACTGTGCACACACGCCAGTCTGCAAAATGAAAACATTCGTGTAAAGCAAAGAAAGGCCTAAATGCTTTCTAACAGGAGGGGTCCAAACCAGTTTTAACAGCGTTTGTAACTGCAACACAATCATATTTCATTTTTCAGTCTACATTTTCAGAATAAAACATTGCATTCACAGGAAAACCATTATTGTTAAATCCCATTAATTCACCTGTTAGTGTTACACTAATTAAAGAGTTTTTAATGGGATTGTTAATAGATTGCAATCAGAGACATGATGTAGGGTTTCCTACAGCAGAACACTTGGGGCAGCAACAGAGAGGAAGGAAGAGGAGGTGATACAAGCTGCAGCCCAAAGCCGCAGACTTGCACTCAAATTTAAAACCTCAACCCTGCAGTTGTTAGGTGCAAAGAGATTTGTGTAGCAAACAAAAACCATTTTTCCAAAGCCACTACTGGCACAGTGTGACAAGCCGCAAATCAGACATACAGAGACAAGCAGGCAGTGGAACTTTAACCCAGAGGTGTGCTCAGTGGGACGTCCCCTGCTGGCTTCCCCCATTTACAATAGAATGATAATGGAAAAAGGAATCAAAATTTTCCACCCACTTGTATTTATGTATAATTTTTTAATCTGCATTACGTATGTCAGTACCTTCACAAGCGTTCCAACTAACAGCCCACGCTTCTGTTGGGACCTGTTATTTTCATCCACTTGTGCAAAGCTGTGAGCTCTTGACTTGACATATAGAACAAGGTTAATGCCTATACATCACCAGCAGGTGAGGATGTGTGTAGATTCGACCTGTCTCATAATAATAAGAATGAAAATGCATATTAAAAATATCAGGTTTACACAAAATCCTACATAAAGGGGGAAAAATCATCAAGTAAAAACAGAACCACTGGAGAACAGAAGACAGAGCCCTCAGCTACGAGGATCAAGCAAGAGCAACGGTTTTAGGTCCATGTGTTCATATTAACCTTGGTCTGCTCTCTCCTACAGCTTGTATTTTGTCCAGTTCATGGTCTGTGCTCTTTTCTCTCTTCTTGCCCATCACTCCCATCTAGTTATGGAAGATGGCTGAGCCTGAGCCAGATTGTGTTGCAGGTCTATTCCTGCAACACAATCAGGCTCCCGAAGAGTTCCTTTTCCCCACCATTGCCAGGTGCTTGCTCAGAGGGGATCTGACTGATGAAAGTTGTTATGGGAAGATAAGACCTGCAGTCTTTACCTTACAATAAAAAGGAACTTGAGGTGACTCTTGCTGTGAACTGGCGCAATATGAATGTCACTCTCAGGAGCTCAGTAAATTCCAGTGTGGTACCATCATAGGATGCCACCTGTGCAACAACTCCAGTTGTGAAATTTTCTCACTATTAAAAAATCCAGTCAACTGTTAGTGGTATTATAACAAAGTGGAAGGGATTAGGAATGACAGCAACTCAGCCATGAAGTAGTAGGCCACATAAAATCACAAAGTGGGGTCAGCAGTGCCAACTTTCTGTAGAGTCTGTCACTACAGTCCTCCAAACTTCATGTGGCCTTCAAATCAGCTCAAGAACAATGCACAGAGAGCTTCATGGAATGGGTTTCCATGGCTGAGCAGCTGCATCCAAGCCTTACAGCACCAAGCACAATGCAAACCATCAGATGCCACCACTGGACTCAGCAGTGGAGACGTGTTCTCTGGAGTGATGAAACACACGTCTCCATCTGGCATTCTGATGGTTGAGTCTGGGTTTGGTGATTGCCAGGACAACGGTACTTGTTTGACTGCACTGTGCAAAGTTTGGTGGAGGGGAGTTATGGTGTGAGGGTGTTTTTCAGTTGTAGGGCTCAGCCCCTTAGTTCCAGTGAAAGGAACTCTTCAGCTCTTCAGCATACCAAGACATTTTGGATGGTTTCATGCTCCCAACTTTGTGTGAACAGTTTGGGGATGGCCCCTTCCTGTTCTAACATGACTGCACACTGTAAGAACAGATAAGCGTTTAATTGTTTTTCTATGTATCACAATGTGTTCATCATAAACATGCAGATAACAATCAGATTGTAAGCACAAAACATACTCATACATACCAGACCCTCCAGTGAGAGAAGCAGGTAACGCCTGTTTCCTGACGACACAAACACACACACACACACCCCCACACACTGACGTGATGCTAAAAATAAAAGAGCCGGCAGGAAGAAGGAAGTCAGACTCTCACTCAGACACACACACGCGTGGTGGCTGACGGAGACTCTCCCTGCAGGTAAAAGATCACTACGGGTTTCTGTGTCTTCTTTTATTTAATGGTGGTCTGAACCTAACACACACCAGCGCACAAAGCAGGTCCATTAAGTCATGGATGAGCGAGTTTGGTGTGGAAGAACATCTTTGGGATAAATTAGAGCAAAGACTGTGAGCCAGGCCTTCTTGTCCAAAATCAGTGTCTGACCTCACAAATGTGCTTCTGTAAGAATGGTCAAAAAATCCCATAAACACTCGTAAACCTTGTGGAAAGGGTTAAGGTTAGGAAAGCTGTTATCTCCAAAGGGTAGGTCGGCATCATATTAAACCCTATGGATTAAGCATGGGATGGCACTTCACAATGTGAAGCTAGTGACACCAGCGACCATAGTCAAATGTCTTCCAGGGGCCAGAGCAAGTGACATTCAAGGACATTTGAAACTGCTGGCAAAGGCTACACGTAAATTTGGTAAAATAATAATTCGCGTCGGCAGTAATGATACCCAGTTACGTCAATCGGAGGTCACTAAAATTAATATTGAATCGGTGTGTAACTTTGCAAAAACAATGTTAGACTCTGTAGTTTTCTCTGGGCCCCTCCCCAATCGGACCAGGAATGACATGTTTAGCTGCATATTCTCCCTGAATCGCTGGCTGTCAGAGTGGTTTTCAAAAAATGACATGGACTTCATAGATAATTGGGAAAGTTTCTGTGGAAAACCTGGTCTTGTTAGGAGAGACGGCATCCATCCCAAGTTGGATGGAGCAGCTCTCATTTCTAGAAATCTGGCCAATTTTATTAACCCTCCTAAAAACTGACTACCCAGGGTTGAGACCAGGAAGCAGAGTTGCAGTCTTATACGCCTCCCTCTCTGCAGCTTCTCTCCTCTTGCCATCCCCCCAAAACCCCATCCCCATAGAGTCGGTGCCTGCTCCCAGACCACCAAAAAACAAAGCTAAAATCAGCAAAAACACAATTTAAGCTTTAAAAAATTAAAAAATCAACTGCAACAAAGAATAAAACAATTAAATGTGGATTATTAAACATTAGGTCTCTCTCTTACAAGTCCCTGTTTGTAAATGATTTAATAATTGATCAACATATTGATTTATTCTGCCTTACAGAAACCTGGTTACAGCAGGATGAATATGTTAGTTTAAATGAATCAACACCTCCGAGTCACAGTAACTGTCAGAATGCTCGAAGACAAAGAGTCAGAGCTCTGTAGAGCCGAGTATTCCTTTCACTTTAACTAGTAGTGACTTCATGAATTTCTTCACAAATAAAATTTTAAACATTAGAGAAAAAAAAATCTTCACAACCATTTCAGAGACTTATCTACATGTTCAGCTACTTTCAGCACTGCTGGTATTTTAGACTCTCTCTCAGATTGATCTTTCTGAGTTGACTTCAATAGTTACTTCCTGCGAACCATCAACATGTCTATTAGACCCCATTCCTACTAGACTGTTCAAAGAAGTCCTTCCATTTATTAATGCTTCAATCTTAAATATGATCTTTATTAGTTGGCTATTTACCACAGGGTTTTAAAGTGCCAGTAATTAAAGCATTACTTAAAATGCCATCATCTGACCCAGCTGTCTTAGCTAATTATAGGCCAATCTCCAGTAGTTGTAAAACAGCTAACTGATCATCTGCAGAGGAACGGTTTATTTGAAAAGTTTCAGTCAGACTTCAGAATTCATCACAGTACAGAAACAGCATTAGTGAAGGTTACAACTGATCTTCTTATGGCCTCTGACAGTGGACTCATCTCTGTGCTTGTCCTGTTGGACCTCAGTGCAGCTTTTGATACTTTTTGCCATGTGAGACCCTAACCCCCTGGTAGGGTCTCACATGGCAAATTGGTCCTGGGTGTGGGGCCAGACAAAAAGCAATTCAGAAGACCCCTATGAGAAAGTCATCAAGGTAACGGTTTACCCTGCCTAGGATAAGGTTATTGGGGCCCCACCCTGGAGCCAGGCCTGGGGAGGGAGCTCAAGGGAGAGTGTCTGGTGGCCAGGCATTAGCCCATGGTGCCCAGCTGGGCGCAACCTGAAGAGACACATGCCGGAGGCACCTGCAGGGGGCATTGTAGGGGTTGGGTGCAGTGTGTGTCGGGCGGTGGCCAGGGGCAGAGGCCCTGGTGGAAGGAATACTTCGAGGACCTTTTTAATCCCATTGACACGCCTTCTGTAGCGGAAGCAGAGTCTGGGGATGAGAGGGATGAATTGCCCATTACTCGGGGTGACATCACTGAGGTGGTTAAACAACTCCTTGGTGGCAGGGCACCTGGGGTGGATGAGATTCACCCTGAGTTCCTGAAGGCTCTGGATGTTGCAGGGCTGTCTTGGCTGACGCGCCTCTACAACATATCGTGGAGATCTGGGGCAGTGCCACTGGATTGGCAGACCGGGGTGGTGGTTCCCATCTTCAAGAAGCGAAACCAGAGGGTGTACTCCAACTACTGGGGGATCACACTCCTCAGCCTCCCTGGTAAGGACTATGCCAAGGTGCTGGAAAGGAGGGTCCATCCATTAATTGAACCTTGGATTCAAGAGGAACAATGCAGTTTTCATCCTGATCGCAGAACGCTGGACCAGCTTGTCATCCTCTCGTGGATGTTCGAGTATGTGTGGGAGTTTGCCCATCCAGTCTACATGTGTTTTGTGGACTTGGAGAAGGCATTTGACTGCATCCCTTGAGGTATCCTATGGGAGGTGCTGCAGGAGTATGGGGTGTCTGGCCCATTGTTGCGGCCCATTCAGTCCTTGTACAACCGTAACAAGAGCTTGGTCTGCATTTCCGGCAAAAAGTCGGACTCATTTCCCGTGGGTGTTGGACTTCACCCCTTTGTCACCGATTCTGTTCATAATTTTTATGAACAGAATTCCCAGGCATAGCCCAGGCATAGCCAAGAGGCGGAAAGCTTCTGCCTTGGTGGACTCAGATCTCATCTCTGCTCTTTGCGGATGATGCGGTCCTATTGGCTTCATCACTTGGTGGCCTCCAGCTCGAAGTGGAACGGTGCACAGCTGAGTGTGAAGCGACTGGCATGAGAATTAGCATCTCTACGTCTGAGGTCATGATCCTCAGCTGGAAAAGATGGAGCCTTCAATGCACATATTTTACAAATGTGTAGGACTGCTTTTTTGCATTTGCACATATAAAATAACAGATAACAACCCTACCCTGAGCCTGGTTCTGCCCAAGGTTTCTTCCTGTTAAAAGAGATTTTCCTTCCCACTGTCGCCAAATGCTTGCTCATGGGGTTTTTTTTGACTGTTGGGTTTTCTCTGTAATTATTGTAAAGTCTTTATTTTATAATATAATGCACCTTGAGGCAACTGTTTATTGTGATTTGGCACTATATAAATAAAATTCAATTGGAATTAAACTCAAATTTATATGTTTGTGAAGGCAGTCAAGAGAATACTTTTGGCAATATACCATATCTATTCATGGAGAAACTCAGCAGCAGTTAATATTTTCCTTTTCTGACCTATAGTGTTGTAAATGGTCACTTTGCTGCATATTTACAGAAATTTGCTTATGAACTTATGATGTGATAACATATAGTGTAACTGGTCACCAAATATTTTCCACTCCTTCTCTGGGTGAACTAACCAGTTAATACTGGCAGCTATAAGAATGCCTTCCAAATATATGCTGTCAATCTCACTGTGACTGTTTAACAAATGCAGATTGAGGTAGAAACTGGAAAATGTTTAAATGGTAGTTTGTGGATTATTCACAGTAAGAGTTGCTTCTGTTTTATTGTTTGTTTGTTTTGTAAACCAATGATGTAGCAACCAATTACATTTACCAATGTCCTCTATGCATGTCACTTACAGCCAGTTATTGGATTAGTGTTTCCAAAGTAGAACAGTTACTGTATAAGGATACACTGAAAATGTGTGTGGGTGTGTCGGTGTGTGCATCTGTGCGTGCATCTGTGTGTGTGTGTGTGTGTGTGTGTGTGTGTGTGTGTGTGTGTGTGTGTGTGTGTGTGTGTGTGTGTGTCTATGTGCACCTGCTCCGAATTGTGGCAGATGTGGGTTGCAGCTTTCATGAGAACTGCTCAGCCATACAACACAATATGAGTAAAAATTCATTTGTCACATTAAAACAAATGAAGAGTAAACAACATTTAATAAGAACAAGTCCAGTTATCTTTGAGAACCAGTTTAATTTAGACCTTCACTTTTTCACATGCTTTCAAAGGCCTGTTAACATTAGAATCAAATTTATGTTATAGCAATGTGACTTCCCCAGTCTGTAGAGAAGAACCACCAGACTGCTACTTTTATAGGCTGGGTTATTTATAGCATCATATTAGAGTTTTGCTACACGATCACCATGGCCAGAAAGATTTAACTCCAATTATATTATTAGATGTCTAATATATATAAAAATAATTTTTAAAAAAAGTTTAAAAAAAGAAAAGAAAAGAAAATACAGCAGGCAGTTTGTGTGTTTTGTTTCTCCTTTCACTCAAAGAGGAAGGTGGAGTGAGTCCATATCCACAGCAGTGCAAAAGCAGTACAAAAGAATTTTACATTTTTTTAGGGTACCATATGTGTCATTAGTGGACAATCCTCAACTGCAGAGGTGTTGTTATATACCAGTTTTGAAGATAATCAACATATTTTAAAATGCAATATCATTTAGTTAGTCCATCCAAAGTTGGGCCATGGTGGCAGGAGGCTAAAAAGGCTATTCCAGATGCTCTTTTCCCAAGCACTGTTTTCTAGTTCCTCTCAAGAGAATTACTGGTCCAAATGAGCTACTATATAATCTCAAGGTCTGGATCAATCCTGGGTTCTGCTTCTTGTTGGGCGTGCCTTGAAAGGGTCCATAAGTAAGATACCAAAAGCTTTGCCACAACAACCACACAACACTGTGTCTGCATTACTGCTGATGCTACACCAAACCCTTAAATCCACTTCACAGCCCATCACCCTTAATACCTCAACTCCCTCACTAAGGGATTATTAACTATTGGACAGTAACAACATTCCCTCTTAAACTGAAAGAAAAAACATATTAGCAAAAAAAAAACAAAAAAACAACGGACTCCTCTTCAGGTATGCTGGGTTCTTCTTTAAACTTACATTTCTTTTTAATTTCCCACCTGAAGGACAACTCCAGATTTATTTAGTAACAGCTTTACAACCAAGATGAACCATTCCCCAGCTGGTCTCAAAAGATGACTGCAAGAAAGGTTATGAAAGAGCTTTCTTCTTGTTAAAATGGAGTTGATGGGGATCGTCTGTTGATGCTCTGTCTCTAGCAGTATGATTTTTACCTTACAATATAAACCACCTGTGATGACTGTAAAATTGAATTGAAAGTTCAATTTTCAATTCAATTTTATTTATATATAGGACCAAATCACAACAATCAGTTGCCTCGTGATTCTTTATATTGTAAGGTAAATATTGTAAGGTAAATATTCAGTTTTCCTTTTTTAATAAATTTGCAAACATTTCTACATTTCTGGGTTTTTTTTTCTGTCAAGATGGGGTGCTGAGTGTACATTAATGAGAAATAAAATGAACTTTTTTGATTTTAGCAAATGGCTGTGATGAAACAAAGAGTAAAAAATTTAAAGGGGTCTGAATACTTTCCATACCCACTGTAAACTAGTAAATAGCAGCCTTATGATATTGCATCAGTGCTATGGATGTTATTACTAACGAACATAATTTTTCTCCTTGCAGCATTGTCTGATCTGGTGCAAAGAAAATTAAACTATTTCTTATTTATTCATAGTAGCTGTCGTTTTCAGCGCGTTCAGTTCATTTTTATTACTACAATGCGGAACCACAAGCTTTTTAACTGCCAAACTTAGACAGGACGCTTCCACCGGTTTTGCATAACCCACAGATTTTGCTTTGATCTATTTTCTACTTAATTTTCCTTTCTTTTAAAAGATTTTTTAAAAAAAGTATGAAAGAGAGATGTAAAAAACATCATCCTCCACCAGCCCACTCCCCACGCCCCCATGTAAAACATCCTTGAGTTTAAAACACATACATGACAGATTAGCATAGATCAGCTGCAGAGCTATTTTGTTTTTTCAGAAATAATGGGCACAGAAACACAGAAAAAATTACAACAGAAGTAGTGGTTAGTTGTGTTTATAAACCCCTGAATGTCAGTTAGATGAGATCCCCTTTCACCCACCTGTATGATTCTGTGGTCTGTACACCCCCTCATCTATTCCCTGTGTTTTTTCTTGCATGTATGTGTATAAAAAATACATTGTATATGCATATGTACAGTCATGTTGGCATTCATGTATGTTTGTAGTTTTTTGTTTATACTTGTGTACATGTACAGGCTTACCAGTAAACTTGTGTCTTTGTGTGTGTGTGTGTGTGTGTGTGTGTGAGAGTGTGCGTGTGTGTGTGTGTGTGTGTGTGTGTATACACGTGGGTATTTGTTTTCTATAGTTTCACAGCTTCACACAGGAAATGCTCCTGTCTGAGTAAGCTGCATGCCTCTCTTCAGCAGCTGTAATATTTAACATGTTGTTAGAACGTGGCAAATAGCTTTTAGATAGTGAGGCGTGTGACAGAGCTCCTCGCACCTTGCAGCAGAGGATAACTATACCCATCATAGACCACCATCAAACACTGGCAGCTTAGTAGCCTAACAGGAGGACACGATGATAGTGGGGGTTCTGTGTATGGTGGTGATGGTGTGTTTCAGTGCTGGGGAAGGCACATACTGCTCAGGTAAGACGAGTAAAATTGAAGATAAAATAACTTCAGAATAACAGCTAGGTGAGTGTTTTTACCAACATTACAACTTTCAGAATAACTGAGAGCCTTCATTTTCCCTGTCAGCCATTTAGAGTCAGAGCCTCTCCTTAGTGATTCTCTGTTAGAGTACTTTTATTCACTTTCCTGTGTTCTCTGGTCTGCACTTATTAATGATGTTGAGTTTATAAACTGAATTTTAATGGCATATTTTACTATGGACAGTCCTAAAGCTATAAATCTCTGTGTTCTTCCAGCCTACAGTTTCTTGGTACTCTATATTGTGCAATATGACCGTGAATTAAATGCTAATGCATGGGGTGCAGTAAAAGTCCATTTCAGTCCTTACATGCACAGTCCACATCCATAAAGTACAAACTCATTGGCTAAGAACAATTAAGTAAGGGGTGAGTTATACATATTCTGAATATGAGGTACTTACAAAGAATAACTCACATAAACTTAAGTGATTAAGTACTTTTACTTTATATTAAATTAAGTTAAAAGCCCTTCATTTACCCTTAGCAAATTTAAAGACAGAAAAAGTCATTATGAATGACCTAGATTTATTTCATTTCTTCAGAGCACTTATTGACAATATTTCCATTTTAGGAGAGGAGGCCTCATCGTATTACCGCATACACCACACAGTAACGGGAACAGGAACCCAACAACAACCCTAAACATAAACACTGCCTCAATCATGGTGACCTGTTAATAACTAAGCTTTTACACTTTTCTAGAACACATAAACACCAGAAACCATATTAAAAAACACCTGAAATGGACAAAATATCCAGTGAGCTGCAGTTCTCTTCCCAATAATGCTTATTTAACACCAAAGGCCAGACCTATGTGAGCTGACAGGAAGGCAATAGTAACTTAAATAACCATTTGTTATGAGCAAGCAACACAGAAGAGCATCTCTGAATGCACAGTATGTCAAAACATGAAACAGATTGGCAGAAGATGATCACAGTGGGTGCCACTCCTGTCAGTCTGATGAGTCTCAATTTTTGTTGCAACATTCAGATGGTAGGAGCTGTGCTGCTGGTGGTATAATGGTTTGGAGGATGTGTTTTTTTTTTCACACTTTGGGCCCCTTAGTACCAACTGAGTATTGTTTAAACACCACAGTGTACTTGAGTACTGCTGTTAACCACGTCTCCCATTTTATGAACACAGTGTACCCATCTTCTGGTGGCTGCTTCCTGTGGGATAATGCACTATTTCACCAAGTCTAAATGATCTCATGAAACAGAGAAAGCGGTAATGATATTGCCAGATAGAAGGCAAGAATGCAGTCCAACTGAAAAAAAAACAAACAAACAAACAATTCTGACCAATGTCATTGGATGTCATTCTTATAATATGGTGGAGCCATTCTCCCAGTTTGAGGGTCACTGCCCCAGGTGTTCCCATTACCACGGGAACACCGTTACCTTCACCTTCCACATTCTCTCTAGCTATTCTCTCAGCCCTTGGCATTTATTGAGGTCCTCATGACCCTTGTTCCTGATGTTGCTATGACTTGATTTTGCTACATCTATCACTACGGCCTTCTTCCTCTGCTTGTCCAACCATTTTGTCCATCTGTATCTGAAAGTCGCACAGCATCTTAGCATGGTCAGTCTCATATTGGGCCTGTTCTCATATTGTTCTCATATTGCCAGTGAGAGTATACCGTGGACTGACTACTTTTCATTGTGTCAAAGTGTCATTTTGTCAGTGTTGTCCCATAAAAAGATATACTTTAATATCAACAAAGTGGCTTTTACATATTCTTTATTTATCAGAGTCAAAGTGTCATTGACATTAACATTTCTTTTAAAAGAGAAATCTGGCCAAGAGGGCAGTATAAATCACAAAAAACAGATATTTTAAGTAGCCAAAAAGGACTTAATTGATTATACTGCAGGAGCCACAAAGATTCTTCCAAAACTGGTCGTTTCTTAATTCACAAATTCTGTTGACTGCACTCTTTTTTCCTTTTTTACCAAGATAAGCTAATACATTACACATAAAATCACTTAGAAACATCAGAAATCACTTTTCAGGAACTGAATAATATTTTTTCTATTAAATTAAACAACAATATTTTATTTTTATTACTAGGGATAACTGACCCAGCTGTTACTGATAAATATAATAGAAAGCTTTATAGGATGTTAACTTTCTGTGCAAGAAAATGTCTTCTCCTTAACTGGTTAATGGAAAAAATTCCTTCAAAAACACAATGGCGGAAGGCTATTTTGAATTAAATATCTCTTGATTACCTGGCATGCAGGTTGCACAAAAAAGATATTTTTGTTAAAACATGGGAACCCTTTCTGTTATATATGAGAATGAATATTTCTAAAATCTTTACAAGAGCCTTTGTACTGTAAATATTATCATTGAATATGGCCTTGTATTAGTTACTAATAATACTAAGTGCTTTTTTTTTTGTATATGCAAGTATTGGATTGGGACTCTAGAAACTGATTATGTCTATGTTTATTGGCCAAATGTTTGTCTAAATTTTATTTTATTTTTATTATCAGGCCCGAGCCTCCCGAAGGAATCGGCGAGGAGCCTATTGTATTCACTTGCGCGAAAAACGAAAAAGGGTCCATTGTCAAAGTCGAGCGGTAGGACAGGTCGAACGCTTCTCGAAAAAGTATGTATGGGAGTGAATGGAGCAGCCCATAACTGAAATCGTTAGCATCATGAGCTAGCTTGTGCAACAAAATTGGGTCAATGAATCAGAATCAGAATCTTTATTGTCATTGTACACAGAAGTTGCACAACGAAATTTAAAATGCATTCCTTTCTAGGTGCCTCAGACAATAAATAATAAAATAATAAAAATATGAGTGATAAAAATGATTACTAAAATACAGTGCACAATAGTAAATTAACAGACGAATCTAGCCCCAATACACACCAACGCACGCACACAGTCAGCACTACCACCCCACATCACTGTCCAAACCACACAGAGTTCAGTTCAATGATAGCCCTGGCATAAAAGCTGTTCCTCAGTCTGTTTGTTCTGGCCTTCATTGTCCTGAAATGTCTGCCTGATGGCAGTAGCTGAAACAAGGAGTGTCCAGGGTGTGAGGGGTCCTGGAGGATGTTCTGTGCCCTCCTCTGGCAGCGGGCATTGAACAGTTCCTGGAGGGAGGGCAGGGGACAGCCTATGATCTTTTGAGCCATTTTGAGCCAATGACGAGCGTAACAACGTTGGTCGGATCAAGCGCTTTCCGAAAACGTATATATGAAGGTGACTGGAAAAGCACATTATTGGAATTGTTAGCATTCTCCATTATTATTCTTCTCGTTGTCACAAAACAATCGAAAATTTGACCCCCTAAACATATACGAAAAGTCACCAATTTTTGCACAAAATTCAGGTCCCGTGAAAAATTTTGGTTTTTAATGTCACTATTAAAAAAAATCTTTAAAATGGTCCAACTGTGCCCCCTAGTTTACTCAAAATACATTGCGCCTATGGGAGGAGTCCCAAAATAAAGTTAGGCCAAGAGTCATGAAATTCGGGTCACATAATGTACGTGTGCAAAGTGACAAAAATTTATATTATACCAACTCTGCCATAAAAACAGGAAGTAGGCCATCTTGTATTGAATTTTGAAAAGTGCCAAGTCTGCATTTTTGCACACCTCGTATTTGAATCAACTTGTCCTAGGGCATTTAACCTACTGACACAAAAATCGCTCAGGATCATCTAGGCAAGCGGGGCATCAAAAGTTATGCGGGGTTTTATAGAATGGCGATGCCATGAATTTGACCTTTGTTTTTGTGTCTCGCCACTAATTTGTTTGTGCATTCGTTCGCACAATCTTTGGCCGATCAGCCTCAAAAATTTATCACTTATGTACTTAACCAGCACGAACCCACAATTAGAGAAAAAAGATATAGCTGCAATAGTGCCCATTACAGAAGCAAATGAAAATTTGTATGGAGGTCCACAATTTTAGTTTCTCTGAAATGCATGAAAATTTGTGTCAACATTCCTAACATCATCCCAATCAAAAAAGCCAATCACACCCATAGTCTATTTTCTAACAGGTTGCCATGGTGAAGCCCAAAATGCCCCAATTTATTCTAATGGGAAAAAGCGAAAATTCTCGAATACAAAAGTTTCGACTTAGTTTGCCGGAAATACATGAAATTTGGTAGACAGATTCTGGATGTCAGCCTGATCAAAAAGGGCAAACATACCCATATCATATTTTGGACACTGTTGCCATGATGATCCCAAAACGGCCTCATTCTATTCCTATGGGAAAAAATTTGAAATTTCTACGATTGAAAAATGACCCTTTTATCAAAAATGCATAGAAATGCATGAAATTTGGTACACACGCTCTTCACATCTCCCTGAACAAAAACCTGCAGATGAAAATAATGTAATATGTAAGGTGTTGCCATGGCGAAGCCCGGAATATGGCAACTTTTTCCTTGGTTAGCCAATTCATCCATTTCAACATCTCACATGTAGCAGCTATTAAAAGGGCTAAAATAGGCATGGGTGGAAAAGATGGGTTCAAATCAGCACCAACACCTGGGCCGCGGCCGGCGAGGGCCTATTATTGCCGTTTGCGGCTATATTTATTTTTGTTTTTGTTTTCTGGGGGGGGGGGTTTGGCAGGGGTTGTTTTTTTTGTTTGTTTGTTTTTGTTGTGTTGACAATTTTAATATATACATATTTTTAAAAAAAAAGAAATCACTTCATGGCAGACAGTTAATTTTTGGCACAAGCCTTAAAGGCAACGTGATTATAACCGTAATTTCACTCATGCTAATTTCATATTCACTCCTTTGCCCTCTACACACACACACACACACACACACCGTAGAGACCAGTGGAGGCGTTGGAAAACACAACACATATTTCTGTGTTAGAAGTTTAAGCTAACAGTTAGGCTAGCCTGGTACACTTTAAGCCTATTGGATAACATAAAAATGAATATACACCATTTTCAAGAAAGAGTAAACTAAATTTTAGTGTACCACAGTTTGAAAACGAGTGTGGGGATGATGATATCTCCCGCCTGACCTGATATCCTGGCTCACCTTTTTCATAGCATTTGCGTTGTACCTTGTCAATCTCTAGTTGCAGCAGCAGATGCTGGAACACTGAGCTACTAGTTTTAATGTTAGTATGGACGTTGCATGTCGAACAATCCATAGGTCACACATCCTCTTCATGTAGCTCCTTTCACTGGGGTTAAATGTACAGTAACATTCCAACAGTTCCCTATTCTCACTTGTTCCAGTAACCCACTTATTGTCAGTATGTCCTGGTTCCTCAACACCTGACATGGACCTTGTTATTCCAGGCGATGTCTGAGCCGGTATGGCTTCAATCATATATCTCTTGCTCATAGTCAGAGGTAAGCTTAGGTATTGTAATACTTATTTATTTAAGGCAGAGAACAAAATACAAGGACACTCGACTTAATAATAATATAACTTTATTTATAATCTCAGACTTAAAATAGTTTAATAGGTACTCAGTATGACAACCCCAGACAACAGACAAAGATCAGCTCAGGCAAGGTTCTCTCTCCAAAATGACTGCACCCAATCACTGCAAAATGGAAATCAACACATGCTATTCCATAACACCCCACTGCAACCCAAATGGACCGTCACACTACCGGCCTAAATCACTCCACTGCAAAACACCACAGAGGGAGAAGGGGGACCATCCCTCACAGCTCTACTGCTGCTTCCTAAAATTATCAAACCGGTTCCCTATAAAAACAATCACTTACACAATGAGTTTAAAGATTTATAAAAAGCCACTTAGCTGCCGGTCTGATGACAAGACCCCCTCCCGTGGGGTCTAAGTGTAGAAAACTCCCTTGGCTGATTGGACACACCTTTGGCTTCCGGGCTCTTCTCTCAAGATGAAGGAACTCCAGCTGCACTGTGATTTCAATGGACAGGTGTGGCTTCACTCCAAATGACTTAAACACACTTCAATCTAACCCAGCCACAATGTAAGGCTGGAAGGGAACATCTAAATCCCCAATCCCTAACTACCTAAAAGAGGCAACTAGCCTCTCCTCCTCTCACAGGAACAGCTCTCCTTTCTAACTGTCTTCACCGCCGGCAACGCTGATCGCTGCGAACGGCACCCTCCCACCTGGTGCCCAGCAAAACACAGAAACAAGGAAGCACCCCTCATCTCTACGCCTGTTCCCTTTTATCTCCTCCTCCCCAGGTGAGTTCAGTTACTCCTCATTACGTCCTCTGCTGTGCCAGAGGCCCTGCTATTCATCACAGTATCATGGAGGGCCTAGCCTCGGGAGCCTTATTGAATGCATCCCCTGGCCAGGATTCAAACCCCCGATCTATTGTTCCAAAGATGGTAAAATGGTTGTCACTACTCTTTCTTACTTACTATATATGGGGAGCCACAGTGAGACGCTCACTAAATAAAACTAACTGAATTTATGGATAAAATACTCTTTGTTTTGATATGAAATAATTTTTTCTGCTCTAGCAGTTTTAGCTGGGAGCACCATATGGCACCTCTCTGTGTGTGCGTCTGCTCACCGTGCTAGTCTGCAATATAATGGCAGCAGCAAAAGTTGGAAGAAACCAGCAGAATCCCATATGAGATTTACAATAGAAGAACAATAGAAGCAGATATTTGAAGCTGAAGACAGACAGAAGCAAGTGTCTTGTTGTGGACGATGACAAAATGTGTGGAATACTTCTCAACTGAAAAAAACGCACCAAACTCAAAGTCCACCTGAGAAGCGCGCACAAGTTGGCTACAGAAACCCCTCTGAACTCACACAGTAACCTGCAACACAACCTGATGTGCGCCTCCTGAGAAATGTAACTACACATTGGGTCCACGCTACTGGCACTGATTGTGTTTGCCCAGCACTGTTGAGTTCTCCTGTGAATTTCCGGCTACTTTTTGTAACAGTTTTTGAATTTATCAGTGAGAGAATAACAGGAATAATAATCAAAGCATCAATATAAGGACTCACAAACGTCAGCAAATTCCTGAAGGGAGACTGCTGAAACTATGAGAATGGATGTGATGGAATGAACAAAGACAAAGGGACAAAAAACTGACCACAAAGAGCCAAGGAGGGGAAAAAGTCCCAGCATTTTTTTGTTTGTCGGCTCACACCGCATATAAAACACTGGCACACAACCACAAGGTAATTAACACACATAATGCAGCTACACAAGCAGAAATGTGGCAACACCATTTGCGACTTATGTAGGTTATATACAGAGGCCCTGCAAAGATCCAGGGCTGAAGTCTAATCAGTGAGTATCTAAGACAGAGAACTAGCATCATGTGATGTGATCTATAACATCAGAATGCAGCTGGATTTGAGCTTCGATTCCTTCAAAGATGAAATACAGCTGTATTCTGACCTTATACACCACATGCAAGATATAATTAATCTACTGCACTGATGCTGAAGTTTATTGGGAGTTTATTGGGTTTCGGAGTCTATGATTTTTCTTTGTTTCTCCCTGTTGATGGCTCATTATGTTCATGTGTGTCCTGAGTACTACACACATTTAGCACATAATGCTATCTTCTGAACAGTTGGTTGTTGGGTGTTGAATACAATTTTTTAAATGGTATCTTTAGTTGACACAGTAGTTACTCTTGCACCTTGAATCTTGACAAATAAAGTATGAAAAACTAAAACTAATACTAAAATGAATGAAAACTAAATTTAAACAAAGCATGAAAAAAAAAGCATAAAAAAACCCCAAATTGAGCAAAACCACTCTAAAAACTAATTAGAATTAAAAGTTACAATGAAATAAATCCAAACTATAATGGAAAATCCAAAAAATTATGACCTTGCTCCACAGCCACCAAAATTCAATCCAACAGAGAACATTTGGGATGTGGTAAGATAGGAGATTTGCATCATGGATGTGCAGATGATAAATTTGCAGCAACTACATTATGCAATAATGTGAATATGAAGCAGAATCTCTGAGGAATATTTCCAGCACCTTGTTGAATCTATACCACAAAGAATTAAGACACTTCTGCTGACAAAAAGGGTCCAACCTAGCATGAGCAAAGTGGACCTAATAGTGGCCAGTGAGTGTTTGTGCCCAGTAAAACATTTTACTGGGAGGAATACAGTATGAGGAGCCAGTCTGTGCTTGGAAGAAAAAAAAAATCTGTTGTTCTTTAAATGAATTAAAAAGCATTTCACATTTTCTGACCATTTTTATTCTATATCTGGGTTGTCCAACAGCAGAAAGACGTGAGGTTAGGTTAATCACTTAAATTACACCATAGATAGAAATAATTTTTTAAAAACTTGATTTGTCTGTCATTATATTTAGGTTCAAAATAGTCATGAGGGACCACTCACAATTTATCCTTGTATAAGATACATGGGTAAAAATATGTACCCCTTGTCAAAAGTACAGTGGCAGTACTTTAGCAGGTCCCACTGTAGTGAAAAGCTAGTGACTAGCTAGCCAGTTCAGAAGCTGAAAATGCATCAGTTGATGTTTCAATTCATGTTTGAGAACAACTGCTTTACAGTAACAACTGAGGGAAATACCAGTTCCACCACATGAAACTACCCAGATCAGAACATGTTTTCAGCCATTCTGGCCTGGTGTTTTCTGCAAGGCCTTGGCTTGCAAGGATGGTATTCTAGCTGTGGGTGGCAACGTCCCTGTGTGAATCCAGCTGCAGATCTGAACTGCTTTTGCCTTTGGTTATGATCCATCAAGATGTTCCAGCACATTTTCAGATGCTCTTCTGTTTTAAAAGCAAATATGAGTGAAAGTTCTAGCAAAATGAAGAAGAAATTTTTAAGAGAGTAGTGCAATACTGTCAAAAATGGCTGTTAACAGTTGACAATAATTGAAAAACTCAAATCTTTCATGCCTTTATTGCTTTGCATCTGGATTATATATATATAATACACTATACCTAGATTTGTCCCCTACTATTCTCTGGTTATGTGTTTATGTTTTGTGTCTGCTTACTAGTCCACATGTAAATATATGTGTGTGTGTGCTTATTTGTTCAGGTATACATACTTTGTACAGCACTTTGGTCAGCTTTATAAATAATTTTGACTTACTTTTGCTGCTCATCATAAATTTGATGTCAGCAAAGTTCATATATGTATATGGCATGGGTTAGTGAGCATCTAAGTGCTATATACGGGTTCTGGTGAAAAGATATGCTGTTTATATTTACTACAACTTTATGGTCTTCCAGGTCCTGTGGAAACAGTGTTGATGATGCAGATCACACTGTAGATTATAACTCTGATATCACCATTGTTATTGGTCAGCTATGATCAATAACAACATGAGACCACCTTATGCTTTGTCGATTTGACTAATTTTTAGCATTTTGTTTTTCTGTCCATCAGATGGCCCTGTCCCCTCAGTACCTAAGTCTGCTAAAGTAATGGTCTCCTGTCCATCTTTCCAAGCCTCAGAGATCAAGTATCAGCTGTTCTTCAATAAAAAACTTGTCACTAAAGTCGGCCTGAATAAGGTAAGTGTGTGAGCTCAAGTGTTCAGCTATTTATACAAATGTCTGTGAGCTTGTAGGTTTCTTTAGTTGCCACATTTTTGGGATACCTGGGTCTCTCCACCATTTGATTTGAGAACTGAAGAAGCCTTTTGGATGAGAGGTGAAATGTCTTCAAGAAACAGAAAAGAAGTTTTTCAAGCTCCAGAGACACTTTTGGTACTAAAGACATTACATGATGGCATCGGGGTGGCTGTAGCTCAGGAGGTAGACCAGGTCACCTACTGATCGGAAGGTCAGCGGTTTGATTCCTGGCTACTCCAGGCTGCATGCCAATGTATCCTTGGGCAAGATACTTAACCCCAAGTTGCTCTCCGATGCAACCGTTGGAGTGTGAATGTGTGTGAATGCTAGATAATTAAAGCACTTAGCTTAGTTAATCATGGAAGTGCTTTTATGAACGGGAGTGCATGGGTAAATGTAAACATGTTGTATAAGCACTTTGAGTGCTCAAACTGAGTAGAAAAGCGCTATATAAGAACTAGGTCATTTACATTAAAAAAAACCCTTTAATATAGATTTTTGTATCATGTAAGGTTCAGTTTTGTTGATTTTTATTTTCACTGTCACGGAGTGCAGTACTGCACAGTACACTGAACTCCTTAGCCACTATGCACCACAATTATATAAACATTTAGTTTATGAGCATTAATGTACATGAACTATTTTTATTCAAAATATTCATTCTGCCTTTTTTGTCTTAGAGGAAGCTTTTATGAAGTTGCAATAACTGTTGGACTGTTGAGGAAACCACATTGTCTCACTTCTGCTCTCACAATGCACTGCACTGAAATTCGAAGTTGGGGTTTGTAGGCATGTCACAGTCACAGCTATGAGCGATCGAGGTCATGACATCCACATGTGACCATTTTCAAAGGACTGAAATTGCTTCATGCCCTTTATGAAGTATCTTATGTAAGTTGTTATGCATCTTTGTACAGAATATATTTAGTGCTCTTTGGCATCGATTCTAAAAGACAGTGGAATTTCATTGGTGGGTTGGATTACATTCTTCATATATTTCTTCGTTTGGTATTTTGATAATGGTGGAGAGCTCTGCCTAACACTCGGTCCTAAAATCTCCCATGAGTGCACAAATGAGGTCAGATTTGGTAACTACAAAAGCCATAGCACAAAATCATATCATTTCACTCTTTGTCACTCTTCAAGCTGGTGCACCATTACCAGAGTGGGGCTGAGCACTATATGAAAAAGCACAGGAGAGGAAGAGGCTCTGACTCCTGTTCACGCTGACTGGAGCCCTAAGGCTCTAGGTGACATTTCTATTTGAAAAACATCTCCAATAACAGATCCACAACAGTGTGACCAAAATGAATAATTTGGGCTCTGTACATAAAAGACAATTAGAACATTTTTTAAATGAAATAAAATTTAATTTTATTTCAATAATATAATGGCAATGTACAAAAACAATTGTCTTAAGGTGCTTTATATTGTAGGGTAAATGCCCTACAATATTCCAGAGAGAGAGAACAATGATCAGATGAGTAAAACATGGCAATGGTGGGGAGGAAGAACTCATTTTTAACAAGAAGAGACTTCTGGTGTTTGAGGTTTGCTAGAGAAGTATAATCAGGATGTGGGAAATACGTGTCGGCATATGATTATATCATTTCAGACACCACACACACATCTGCTGTTACTGACATCAGCACAAAATCTTCAGAACAACCTCAGTTCTTTTTGTTTATAGTCTAGTACTTTTTGTATGGGTGACATAACAATCAAATGCTCTTGGTGTAATGTTCCTTAAAGCTATTTTACAGTTTCTCTGTATAACCAACTCATGTTGTTACTTTCCAATCATTACTCTGCACTTAAAACACGAATAATATTGATTAATATTATTAATATATATTATACTGATTAATAGACTTAAATGTTTTCAGAAGGTAAATATATTTACTGGATGCTATATTGCATACTTTCACAGGCAGGAAATGGACCTGAATGCAAAACTCGGGAGACATGAACTAAACAACAGACAAACCAGCAAACAAAAAAACAAAAAAACAAAGTTAACAAAGTACAGACAGAGCTGGACAGGAGCCAGAAGAACAAAACAGGAATCTCACAGAACATGGAAAAATACACAGCAGATGAGGGATGACGAAGAAGAAACACACTGGGGTAATTAGGGAAATGAGAAACATAAGAGTACACAGCTGAACCTAATCATAAGAAAACAAGTTAGAGGAAGCAAAACTGAACACAATGCGCACCAACACAGGACTTGCAAAGTCCAATAGGAAATGGCTAAACATAACAGAAATGCAGACTTGACACACAGGCAGGTACACTGAGGGAAAACCACAAACGCCACAACAGAAAACTAAATACACAAACCTGAAACACTAAAGAAACATTCAAACCTCAAAACTGACAATAAACTAAGAATCTAAACCATAAACTTTGAAAGACAACTAAAGAAATTTAACAACAGCAGAACCTGAAAGACCAAAAAAACACAAAGCAGTGGGCCAAAGGCATGACAGTGTGCACATTACAACTTAAGTGCCTTCTAAGTCAACTTATTATTTCAGTTAATGTAATTTACTTTGTTCAGTATATCCCATTGCTCCAGGCAAGGACAAGACATTTAACTATTATCTTCTTAAAGCTTGTATACTCTTAATGCTGGTCTGAAGCCTGGATAAAGGGTTGCATCAGGAAGGATATTTGGCATAAAATCTCAGCCAAATCAAACAAGCAGATCATAAAGAATGAGACTTCTATAGCAGGTCGGTTGAAGCCCAGGTGCTGTTAGCCAACAGGGTGCTGGTGGAAACTGCTACTGTTGGCCGAAGACAACGAAAGAGGAGAGGGGAAGGTATGTTGTGGACTATGACATTGTGATCTGTATTGAGAGTAGGGAGCAGGTGGAAGAGAATCTGGTGAAGGAGGCTTGCACTGCAGTGAACTGGACTGAAAGTCAGTAGAAGGAAGACAGAATACATGTGAATGAGAGGAGAAAGGAGAACATGCAAGGAGGTAGTGAAGGTACATGAGTTTAAATACCTGCGGTCAACCATCCAAATCAGCAGACAGTGCATTACAGAGGTGAAGAAGAGAGTGGAGATAGGATGGAGTGGGTGGAGACGAGTGTCTGGGTGATTTGTGACAGAAGGAAAGCAGCAAGAGTAAAAGGAAAGGTTTACAAGATGGTAGTGAGACCTGCTGTGATGGATGATTTGCAGATGATAACACCAAAAGAGACGGCAGAGTTAAGATTGTCATTGGAGCAACCAGAATAGACAAGATTAGAAATGAGTATATCAGAGGGACAGTTCAGGTTGAGCAGTTTGGAGACAAAGTTAGAAATGCAAGGCTGAGATGATTTAGACATGTGCAGGGATAGTGGACAAGTTTTATCGTGAACAATATTTGACAAAGGGTGTTGAATATGGAGCTGCCAGGTGGAGGAAAAGAACAAGACCTCAGAGGAGAGAAGAGCAAACAGTCCATCTGAAAAATAACAAGGGGAGAAGCAAGATTACGAATAAAGAGGAGACTAAACACAGGAAGTCACCCAGAAGTATTTCTGTGGCATCCATAATTCAGTTCAGTTTAATCCAATTCAATTTTATTTAAATAGTACCAAATCACAGTCACCCCAAGGCACATAATAAGTGCTATTCGCATTTTCTAAGTTCTCCTTTAGCAGAGGATACACAGGAACATCCTGTATGAAAGAAAGTGAGTTCATAGTGCTCATACTGACCTTTTAACACAATGTTGCCAACCGGCAGGTCATGTAAACGTGAACTTATTAGTGGGTTTTTATTTCATGCCATAAGTGGCTGATATATCTTGAAAGCATAACAACAGGCTATGTTAAATCCACAGGCGAACATATAAACATTTCATTACTGTAAAACATCTGCTTCTTTTAAAGTTGTTACCTTGCATTAAGCACATAAGTTTTTATATATAAAAAATCTCTATAACTCAAGATCATGAGCTATATTAAAATGATCAAAGTGCATTTAATAGAAATGAGGTTTACCTAATCCAAACAATAGTTCAGTTAAAATGAATCATCAACTCAGAAAAGGACAGAATGTAACAGAAACTACAAATATTTAAACGTATATTCAGCAAATTTTTTAGGTTATGTAATTGACAAATATTGTATCATAAACATACATAAATTACTGTATAATTATGTCTTCCAACAAAATGATGCATTCTCACAAACTTAAACTTAATTTATTCAAAATTCAAAGGAGTGGGAGCAGGTTGATGGAAGCCACCATGTTCCCCCACCATGTTTGAATATAGTGGAAGGAAGGACATACAGGGGTTGGACAATGAAACTGAAACACCTGTCATTTTAGTGTGGGAGGTTTCATGGCTAAATTGGACCAGCCTGGTGGCCAGTCTTCATTAATTGCACATTGCACCAGTAAGAGCAGAGTGTGAAGGTTCAATTAGCAGGGTAAGAGCACAGTTTTGCTCAAAATATTACAATGCACACAACATTATGGGTGACATACCAGAGTTCAAAAGCGGACAAATTGTTGGTGCACGTCTTGCTGGCGCATCTGTGACCAAGAGAGCAAGTCTTTGTGATGTATCAAGAGCCACGGTATCCAGGGTAATGTCAGCATACCACCAAGAAGGACGAACCACATCCAACAGGATTAACTGTGGACGCAAGAGGAAGCTGTCTGAAAGGGATGTTCAGGTGCTAACCCGGATTGTATCCAAAAAACATAAACCCACTGCTGCCCAAATCACGGCAGAATTAAATGTGCACCTCAACTCTCCTGTTTCCACCAAAACTGTCTGTTGGGAGCTCCACAGGGTCAATATACACGGCCGGGCTGCTATAGCCAAACCTTTGGTCACTCGTGCCAATGCCAAACGTCGGTTTCAATGGTGCAAGGAGCGCAAATCTTGGGCTGTGGACAATGTGAAACATGTATTGTTCTCTGATGAGTCCACCTTTACTGTTTTCCCCACATCCGGGAGAGTTACGGTGTGGAGAAGCCCCAAAGAAGCGTACCACCCAGACTGTTGCATGCCCAGAGTGAAGCATGGGGGTGGATCAGTGATGGTTTGGGCTGCCATATCATGGCATTCCCTTGGCCCAATACTTGTGCTAGATGGGCACGTCACTGCCAAGGACTACCGAACCATTCTGGAGGACCATGTGCATCAAATGGTTCAAACATTGTATCCTGAAGGCGGTGCCATGTATCAGGATGACAATGCACCAATACACACAGCAAGACTGGTGAAAGATTGGTTTGATGAACATGAAAGTGAAGTTGAACATCTCCCATGGCCTGCACAGTCACCAGATCTAAATATTATTGAGCCACTTTGGGGTGTTTTGGAGGAGCGAGTCAGGAAACGTTTTCCTCCACCAGCATCACGTCGTGACCTGGCCACTATCCTGCAAGAAGAATGGCTTAAAATCCCTCTGACCACTGTGCAGGACTTGTATATGTCATTCCCAAGACGAATTGATGCTGTATTGGCCGCAAAAGGAGGCCCTACACCATACTAATAAATTATTGTGGTCTAAAACCAGGTGTTTCAGTTTCGATTTCCAACCCCTGTATCTCTCCCCACTAATTGCATTTAATGTATATAGCTACACTGGTCACATACGCAGTACACCAAAAAGCTGAAGAGAAGTTGTAGATGTTAGCCTGCTGTCGAGGGGCATTTATATTTGTGCCTGCACCTACAGACTCAAGATAAGAAGGATCATACCCCTGTTTTATTGTGGGAAAAGGAGTCCCCCTTCACTAAAAAGCAAAAAAGGAAAATTACAACACAACCAGCATTGTAATAAAATCCTATCCTCTTCCTCCTTACCTCAAGTCTCATATCCTGAAGTCAGAGCTCTAACACATGAAAATGTGCATAAACATGTTTATTTGTTCCTGATTTGTTATATTGTCAGTAGATTAGATAGATGAACCTCCCTGGTAGCTGACAAGAGTTGGCAAAACAACAACAGCTGGTTAGAAACTAACATCACTTTCTCACATCATATGAGAGCTTATCCACTAGGAGTCCAGCAAAGTTGCATCACTTTGAAAGACAGTTTCACTAACAATGGCTAACAGTAGCTAACAGCAGCAAAAACAGCAGCACTTATTGACAGCAAGTCAGAAGTGAGCTTCTCTGACTCACTGACCTGTATCGGACTTTATTCACAAAGTCTGAACCACCTCACCTGTCTCCTTTCAGTGACGAGGCTTTCAGTAGAAATGACCGTATATTTACTTTCTTTAAGCAGAACCACACAGCACAGTTTGAAGTCACAGCCAGTGAGAGTGGGGTGTACTGCTGCATGATGGAGACGATTTATCCTCCGCCATACAAACAGAACTGTAAAACAACTCAAGTGAATGTGACAGGTAAAATACATGACTCATATACACAAAGTCATGTCCACATCATGTACTGTATATATCTTTGTCACTGGTATTGATATTATCCTTATGAAATCATTGGGTGGTGGTTTTGGGGGTGTCATCGTGTTTGAACTTATTAACTTAACTATTTACAGCACTGTATTTTTCATAAGCCATTCCTTTCCATTTTGTGTCCGAGATCATGATCAAGCAGAAGGTTTTGCTTCCATTTTAGCATCAGCTTTCAGGCAGATGGCCTCATATTGCTCAAACATTCATTGATATTGTGGAAATTTTTTTGATCCAAAGTCCTTGACTCAGTCAATAGATAGTCAATAGTCAGATATTAGGTCTTATTTTTACTAGCAAACCATAGTTTTTTTTTTTCATGATTACTAGGATTATAGTGAAATTAATAACTCAGCCTAGTAATAATAAAAATCCAAGAGAACTAGAACAGCAGGGAAAACAATCAGAAAGCACTTAATAATCAACATGAACCGAAAGACAAAAGGAACTCAAAACCTTGGGTCCAAAACAGGCACCATGGCAGCAGATGAGAGGCTACTGATATTTTTTAAGTAAATTTGAAATCAAACAAAATGTGGCTACATCATTTCCTCTAAAATTTAAATAGTCTAATTGTAAAAAAAAAATAGTAAAAAGTAATATCAATTTCAATTACAAATCTGGTAATTCAATAATCTGTCTGTTCAATTCTTGTTTTACTCACAAACTCATGGGATTCTGTGAGGTATATCAGTTCTTGCAAATGCCTCACAACGTTAAGAAAAGTGATCAACTGCTACTGGAGTTGATGGCCTCTGGAGTCAGGTTAAACTCTTTGAACACCACAGACTCAGATAAAGTGTCTTTTACCACTCAAATTGATGACTTCCTCCTCATTTAGGCTCTTCAATCACAGTTGTGTAGAATCCTCAGGCAGCTGACGGGTTGCACCCACATCTTTAAGCTAAGATTTTTGGTTTGGAGTCAGGGTTTCCTACAGATGATGGGCAAAAAGTTAGGAAAACTTGCCTTTTCATTAAAAGGTGTGAAAATGGTCAGTAATTTGAAATCTGGCATTTTTAGAAATTTAAATGGAAGCATTTCTTTCAAACATAAATGCCCAGACACATAAAACCCTCTTCATAATTGCAGAGCTCTTGGAATGATGACACCATATGCTTCAATAGCTTTTGAAGTGTGATAAATGTAGCAACACTCTGTTTTTTCCCTGTATTTAAATTACAAAAAATACTTTTAAAGTATTTTTGCTTTTCCAAATATGTAAAACAAACAAAAGTTCATCAAGTTCTAAGCAGGAGGTACTTCTTTTTCCACATGAATATAAAATCTAATGTGAACTGTCTTCTTGTGAAATTTCAGATGAGAAGCCTTTGTCATCAATCAATGCCAGTGTCACACCTGTTAAGAGCTGTGCATGCAAGCCTCCATTAATTCCAGAGGTGGTGATGTGGGGAGGATGTGGTGCTTTACTGGTCTATAGCCTGACAATCACCTGCATAACCATTGCTATATGGGTAAGAATAAACAGATGGATGGATTTCACACATTTGCCTGCAGTAGGGAAAGTAAGTAAAGGAATCAAAATAAGGTTCTGCTTCTCTTAAGGCCTCATTCCAATATTGGGTATCATTAGATAAAATTGAATGCAATGAGGTTGCTTCACCAAAAACCGCCTTGGGATTGCTTTGATCACTAACAGATTTCCATAGTTGTCCATAGTTTGCATGGAAGTTGCTACTCATTGAGTAAAACTTGAAAAAGTATGACACAAACCAGAAATGGGGAACATTCACCTTCAGAGTAAAGTTGTACCTCACTGCTGCAACAGGTGACTGTAGAAAACGTGGCTGAAGGCAACCTGAGTGTGCCCTAGAACTAAAGCAAAGACATCTCTATGTTAGTGATGAAAAAACAAAGTTCAACTCATGATAACAAAGATGGTTTCTGCCATTTTATGTAGTTCTGATTTGAGTTCAGGGGGTTGTTATTCTCATAAGTCTACTTTGAATTACAAACTTGATGCTGTAAAACTAAATTGTAATGCCATGATTGACAGCTTTGATTGACAGCTGCAGTCATAAGAAACTAAAAAACATCTTTCTGCAGGAATTGCAGGTAAAGTAGGAATGCAAGATGAGGTGCAGTTTAGTTTCTAGAATCGTCTGTTTCAAACAATATGAGAGCTGTTTTAAACTGGATTAATAAGGGACTTGAGGCACCATCTTACTTTTTTTGGTAAGTTATATTTATGTTTTGTAAGCTAACCTGTAAATGAACATCCTTAGCTAGCCAGAAAGGTTGAGCAGTTGTTAGCCATCGAGCGAAAGAGTTTTTGGTCACTACAATGTTTTAATGTGAAGTTTGCATGTTCTCCCTTGTCTGTGTGGGTTTCCTCAGGGTACTCTGGTCGCCTCCCACAGTCCAAAGACATGCAGTTACTAGGGTTAGGTTAAATGGTGATTCTTTTTTATCCTCCATTGAACTGTCATGTTTATTGGAGGAGGATAGAGAGAGATTGGACAAGCCCTTTGTTAAAGCTGAAGTATTGGATACTATTAAATCACTCCCTAGAAATAAATCACCTGGTGAAGACGGTTTTCCATCTGAATTTTATAAAGAATTTCAAGACCTTCTTATACCACTGTTGATGGATGTCCTAGAGCAAAGTAGGAGAGATGGGTACTTTCCAGACTTTTTCTCTCAAGCTGTTATAACAGTCATCCATAAAAAAGGGAAAGATCCTCTAAAATGCTCCTCCTATAGACCAATCTCACTTCTCAATACAGATTATAAATTAGTTACAAAAATGATAGCAAGGAGGTTGGAAAGCTGTTTACCCCTTCTTATTAATCAGGATCAAACAGGTTTTATTATAAATAGATTTTCTACTAATAATTTAAGGCGTTTCTTTAATATAATACATTTCAAAAAGATACCAAGTGTAGTTGTCTCACTAGATGCTAAAAAGGCATTCGATATGGTTGAATGGCAATATTTGTTTTCAGTCTTTAAGAAATTTGGCTTTGGTGTGGGGTTTACTGATTTGATACGATCTCTTTATAGATCCCCTCAGGCTAGGGTTATTACTAATGGGATTATATCTGATCCTTTTAGGCTATATAGAGGCAATAGACAGGGAGATCCAGTAAGTCCTGCTCTCTTTGCACTTGCCACTGAACCCTTGGCAGAGGCCATTAGAACAAATCCTAATATTTGTGGATTTGAGATGGGTACTGATATACATAAAATTTCACTTTTTGCAGACGATATAATTTATTTCTGACTAATCCAGATCACTCTCTTTGTTCCCTTCAGGAACTACTGGGTAAATACAGTTCATTTTCCGGATTTAAGGTTAATTTGGAAAAAAGTGAAGTTTTACCGTTTGTTGAATTTGATAACAGTATAATTAAATGTATACCTAGTTTCAAATGACCTCCTTTGGGTTTTAAATATTTAGGGGTGTTTGTGGATAATAACATTAAAAATCTTTTTAGACTTAATTTGGAGAGCCCACTTCAGAGGGTGAGTGAAGACTTGAGAAATGGATGGTTTTACCCCTCACATTACTTGGTAGAATTAATGTTATATTCATGTTGACAGCAGACGAATAGAAATCCGGCTTCAAACAATAGGGCAAGAGAGGGCTCGCGGTAAATCGTGTGAGAGCGGAGCACAGCATCCGGAGGTTGTTGAAGTTAAACTGACCCGAAGCAGTCTCTGAAGATGGCATCCGCTGAAGATATCCAGGTTAAAGAGCTTGACAAGCGGGCCTCTGGTCAGGCCTTTGAGGCCATCCTGGGTGCTCCTGCCCCTGATGCCAAGGGTAATTTTCCCCTGTCTCCTCCCAGAAAGATGGATGTCTCACTGGAGGAGATTCAAAGGAAGCTGGATGCTGCAGAGGAGAGACGCAAGAACCATGAAGCTGAGGTTCTGAAGCACTTAGCTGAGAAGCGTGAGCACGAAAAGGAAGTGCAACAGAAAGCTATGGAAGAGAACAATAACTTCAGCAAGATGGCAGAGGAGAAGCTCAATCAGAAGATGGAGGCTAATAAAGAGAACCGTACAGCAATTATGGCAGCGATGAATGAGAAATTCAAAGAGAAGGACAAGAAGTTGGAAGAGGTGCGAAAGAAGAAGGAGACCAAAGAGCCCTCAGAAGAAGGCACTTGGAAAACTGAAAGTTACAAACTGGGGATTGTATAGGGTTTTTTACGTATCCAAAGATTGATTTATTTTTTGTTCAGCCAGTATTTTTGTTGTGTTCACTACCCACCTTTTTGAAGTAAATACAAGTTCCACTTAGCAGAAGAATTGAAATCTTCACAAAGTGTATTTGTGCTGGTTTTACATGTGGATCATCACCCCCCCACCTTGTCTAATCCATCTGATTGTGTAGCTTGTCAGTGCAGCTTCTGCCCTTTTTGAAAATTAGCAGTGTGTTCCTAGATTTCTATATATGTTTCAGTCGCTTCCCATTCATGTCCCAAAAGCATTTTTTTCCTCTCTCAAAAAAATAATTAGGAAATTTATTTGGCAAGGCAAGATGCCAAGACTCAGCATGGATAAATTATCATTGCAGTATGAGGATGGAGGTCTCAATCTCTCTAATTTTCAGTTGTATTTTCATGCTGCTCAATTTAGGTTTTTGGCACAGATGTTTGACATAGAAACTTCTCCTTCATGGCTTAAAATTGAAACACTAGAGATGAAAGAGACTCCTCTTTCATCTCCCTTAATTATTCATCCATCCATCCATCCATTCGCTTCCGCTTATCCTGGTCAGGGTCGCGGGGGGGCTGGAGCCTATCCCAGCTGTCATAGGGCGAGAGGCAGGGTACACCCTGAACAGGTCGCCAGCCTGTCACAGGGCCAACACAGAGAGACGAACAACCTTTCACACTCACATTCACACCTATGGGCAATTTAGAATAGCCAATTAACCTAACCCCAGTAAGTGCATGTCTTTGGAATGTGGGAGGAAACCGGAGTACCCGGAGGAAACCCACGCAAGCACGGGGAGAACATGCAAACTCCACACAGAGAGAGGGAGAGGCCTGGGCCAAGGTGGAATCGAACCCAGGCCTTCCAGATGGTATTCTATCTGTGAGGCAACAGCGCTAACCACTGCGCCACCGTGCTGCCCCCTTAATTATTCAGTCAATTCAAATTTGGTATAAACTTAGTGAATTGTTTAAGTTAGAAGGGTTTCTTTCTCCTAAAAGCCCTTTATGGGGAAATAGACTGCTACCGAAGATTTTTCAGACTGGTAACTTTAAATCCCGGCAGAAGAAAGGTATTAGCTGATTAGAACACTGTTACTGTATAAAGATGGAGTATTTATATCCCTAGAACAGTTAAAAGAGAAATTTAAGTTGACAAATAAGGATTTTTTTAGTTATCTCCAATTACGTGACTTTATTAGAACTAATCGAAAAGGAAATTGGAAGTTACCTCCCATGTCTTCGGTCGAGTATATGTGTCATGCCGGCCAGCCACTATTCAAAACTATTTCAAGGGTGTATACAGCCCTTATGTCAACTTTAACAATGATAAATATGGACAGTTCATATGGGTGAAAATATTTTACTGCTGGCTTACTTGTGGTTCCTAGGATACTTAAGAGTAGAATGGGAGGCAGAGCCTTCAGCTTTCAGGCCCCTCTTCTGTGGAACCAGCGCCCAGCTTGGATTCAGGACACAGACACCTTTTCTATTTGAAAAACTTTCCTTTTTGATCAAGCTTATAGTTAGGGTTGGGTCAGGTGACCCTGAACCCTCCCTTAATTATGCCTTAATAATCCTAGGCTGCTGGGGGGTTCCCATAATGCACCGTGTTTCTTTTCATTCACCTCTTTTTACTTTGTTTATACCCCACTTACCATTTAACCACTAGTTATTATTAATCTCTGGCTCTCTTCTACAGTGTGACTGCCCCTCCCTGAGCCTGGTTCTGCTGGAGGTTTCTTCCTGTTAAAAGGGAGTTTTTCCTTCCCACTGTCACCAAATGCTGCTCATAGGGGGTCGTTTTGACTGTTGGGTTTTCTCTGAAATTATTGTAGGGTCTTTGCCTACAATATAAAGTGCCTTGAGGTGACTATTTGATGTGATTTAGCTCTACATAAATAAAATTGAATTGAAATTGAATTATGCTTTCTGCTAATACTGTATATTATTTACCGTAAATAATTAGAAGGCATGCAGGAAATAAGAGGTATTCATACCAAAGTAACCACAGGTTTGTATATACACTCACTGGCCACTATGGAAGGCACACTTACTTGACTGATTGTTAATGCAAATATCCAATCAGCCATTTCCATGCCCGCAACTCTACATTTAGACACGCAGACATGGTCAAGACAACCTGCTGAAGTTCAAACAGAGCATCAGAAAAGGGAAAGAAAAGGGATTTCATTGACAGTGTTGATCTGCTGGAATTTTACCACACAGCCATTTCTATGGTTTACAGAGAATGGTCAGAAAAAGAGAAAATATGCAGTAAGCAGTTGTCTGGGTGAAAATATTTTATTGATGTCAGAGGTTAGAGGAGAATGGCCAAACTACTTAGAGCTGATTGGAAGCCAACAGGAACTCAAATAACCACAAACCTAAGTATGTAAGAAGGGCTTCTTTGAATGCACAACACACTGAAGCAGGTCTTTTCCTGCTGTAGCCCATCTAAGAACTAAGAACAGGAAAGTGATGCTACAATTTGCACTTTGCAGTTTTTAAAAGTGCAACCTTTACAAACTGTAGATGAACCTTGTAGGTGAATGTTCTGTTTCTGTTGTGTTGCTCTTTTCACAGGTACCCTCTGTTCTGTTGTGAATTCAAATGTTGAGTTTTTTGCTCTAGGCACATGCAGAGGTTGTTAAATTAGTCTTTTTTTAATGCTTGCATTGTTGGCAGTTAGTGTAGATAAATTTCAGAAAGCTCCAAACTGAGTATGTGATTTGATTTCATCAGATCTGCTTCACTCTTAGAGAAAGGGTTTGTAAAAATTGGATATTGGATAATCTGGAGTGGTGGCCTAGGGGAGAAGAAGAGGGTTCATCACTGAGAGGACCCTGGTTCAAATTCTCGGGCTGGCATCACTGTGGGTCCCTGAGCAAGCCCACCCCCCCAGGTTGCTCCCCGGGCGCCCTTTGGCTGCCCCCTGCTTCATGCTGTGCTGTGTGTACTACATACTCCATGTGTGTGATGGGTTAAATGCAGAGAATGAATCTCACTGCATCTATATGTATGTGACAAATAAAAATCTCTTTCTTTCTTTTCTTCTTAAAATTCAAGTCACATTGTCACCATCACAGTGCTACTTTGTCCAGTCATCCAAATCATCATAATTACTGTAACACAGTGTTTCAGTTTTACCTCTATCTAAAATTGAATGCACGGCATAGTACAATATCTGATTGGCTCTTGATACATTTTGCATGTGAAAATGGAAGTTTGGCAATTAATTAGTAATTAAAGTTCTTAGGGAAATGTAAATGTAGTTTAAAGTGTATATATATATATATATATATATATATATATATATATATATATATATATATATATATATGAAATACTAAGTTACAGAGGAATAATATTATGGACATGTCAGTACATGCAGATGTGAAGCTTGAGGCCCTTTTCCTTGTGCTAGATGGTCAGATGAGTAGTTATGGCAACCAGTGGAGTAATCATTCAGTCATAAGCCACTAAGGAGATCACAAATAATTATTTAAAATTAAATTATAACCACACACACACACAGACAGAATGAACATCTCTTCTATTCATCAAAAAAAAAAAAAACTTACATGGTTGTTGGCTTTGTGTTCCTCAGAAGAAGCAGAAGAAAAAGGAGATGGATACAGTTGTGTATGAAAACACGAGACCCAGAGACTTCAAGAAACCTTCCAAAGTTTAAGCGGTGCTTATGGCAACCAAGAAGTGTCACAGCTATACAACCTGCGAGTGCTGTCAACACCTTTCAGTATTAATCAGAAGACTGCTGCATGGATACGGAAGAGATCCTTCTGTTGTGGACTAAACTGAGTTGTCCCATAAATGTTTTGTTTTCTAAAATGATTTATTGGTGATGGTTAGCCTAAATAACGTGGCCATATACATCACTTTTAATGGTTTAATAAATACATGGTTCAAACTCGTCACACTTCACACTATTTTCTGAGTAACAGACATGCAACAGGCTTTAGATGAATTCCATGTACCTGGATATCAGCCACAATAGAACTGTGCTTCTCAAATAGAGGATTGATTTTAAGGTTCTTTCTTTTTAAAGTGACACCACTTGGCACCTGTGTACATTTCAGTTCTTCACTGCCTCTGCTTTAACCCTAGAACAGCTACTTTTGATTGTTCTACATCAACGTTTGAGAGTTAGAAAAAAAATATGTATCTGTAGTAGCACCACCAAAGCTTTGAAATGGCCAATCAGATATTCTCATCTACTCCTGCTTTCAAGAACAAACTGCAGATATGTGTTTTTAACAGCCTTGTTAACCTTACAAATTGATCTTTTTTGGGCAATTCTTTGCAGTTCAGCACATTATTTTTGATATGTTCTGATGTTGTATATTTTCACTGATGGTATTAGATAAAACCTGATGTAGTAAAAGGTCGTTATTTGTATGTTGAGCCAAAACCTTTGATTTGGAGTTCTTTAACAGTCAGTACTCTGTGGGTTCCACCATGGACAGAGTAAAAGATGCCCTGTTTTGAAGTTATGGAATGAGCATATTTGCCATTGCCAAAAAAAAAAAAAAGATGTGAGAGGATGGGCCAGGCTAATGGTGTGTGACTGACAACTCATTAACTATAAGCCTGAGGTTTCATAACAAAAGGAAACTTCCACCATATTACCAAGATTTACAAAACAGACCTAATTTTTTTATTCAGTGTGACCCATAATGAGTGACTGAGCCCATAAACTCAGCAGGAAAGTGTTTACAGAGGTCAACTAAAGGGGGAGGTCAGTCCCTTGGAAGTGACGGGTGAGGGCTCTGAGTACTGGCTGAATCTGAGGAGAATTTAGGGACAGAGTTGATACAGTGTGGGAGAGAGAGGTCGAGCTTACTTGGTTACATGTTGACTTCTCACTAGGAGGGGGCTGATGGCTTAGATGCTGGTGTGTATTCATGGGTTGTTTAATTCTTCAGAGGGCAGGCAATTGGTTCACAGAAGGTTAGATGGAAACAAGAGTACACAACAGAAGTCAGAGGAGCTCACACTCCCAAAGCAGTTCCCTGGAGACGATACAAAAACAAGATCCAAAAATAAAAAATACAAAGACACAGTATTAGTCGCTGAGGCAGCCAGATTACCATAGGAAAGTAGTAGACGACTCTCTGGTGAAGAGCGAGAGTTTCCACTGGTCCTCAAATACAGGTTCTTGATGATGCTTAATGACCCACAGGTGCACCAGGCTGCAACACAGAAGCACAATTCCACCCCAGAAGGGGAGGATAACAGGCCCAGGCCTCACAACCCCAGGAAACACCCAAGCAATGTTTCAATCCATGTTTTATGCTTTCTGTGTTATTCACTGTAAAATAATTAGGAGGCATGCAGTAAATAAGAAGCATTCATACCAAAGTAACCACAGGTCAAGTAAGTTTGTATATACTGGCCACTTTGTAAGGTGCAGCTGCTCAACTGCTTGTTAATGCAAATTTCCAATCAGCCATTTACATGCCAGCAACTCTGCATTTAGACATGGTCAACACCACCTGCTGAAGTTCAGAAAAGGGAAAGAAAAGGGATTTCATTTCATTGACAGTGTTGATCTGCTAGGATTTTACCACACAGCCATCTCTATGACTCACAGAGATTGGTCAGAAAAAGAGAAAATATCCAGTGAGCAGCAGTTCTCTGTGTGAAAATATTTTGTTGATGTCAGAGGTTAGAGGAGAATGGCCAAATTACTCAACAGGAACTCAAATAACTACAAACCTAAGTATGTAAGAAGGGCTTCTTTGAATTTGAACACACTGAGGCAGATGGGCTACAGCAGGAAAAGACCTAAGAACTTTAAGAACAGAAAACTGATTCTACAATTTGCATGTGCTCATCAAAATTGGATAATATTACATAAAATGAATGATAAAATGTAAAATATTAATATTTTCTACAGTCATGAGCTGTTGTGCATTTAACCTGTTAACAGCCACCAGATCACCAGTGCTCTGTTCAGAAGTTAGACAGGCTCACATCTATCCCTTTATATGTAAATTGTACCTAAATGGTACACCCAGATTAAAAAATGTTAGAAGAAAAGAACTGCAAGGTAGCTATGCTTGTTTAATATATGGCTAAAATGCAACCTAACCCTAAGTGGTTTACCAGTGGACTGATGGTCGTTAAAAGTTTAAATATGTAGGAACCTTATCAACTGATAATAAAAAACTAATAAGTCTGTCTTTGTGTTTTATTATTTAACTGGAGATGTTACTGTGAAGGCTATAGACACTGAATATTGTACTGTGAACATTTTGTTACAAACATCCGACACTTTAAACTTAGAAAAGAAAGTCAGGTTTATTTTTAGAATATTGTGCCATTATGTAATGCATGACTGCAAACACTTTTGGGGTTGACGTACTGAAAATCAGTTTCCTTCTCTTGCTTTGTTGATATGAGTAATTTTCCTCCATATTCAGCCATATTATGCTGTCATTACTTCAGAAATGCCTCATGCACGAGTGGATTTACTCAGAAGCGACTGCAAGATTTTTTTTTTATCTTTTATCTTTGCTGAAGATGAAAAGCTTCTTATTCGTCAGAATAACGGCTCTCTTGTCTCTGCAGGAAGACGTATTGTCTTACTGACTTTTCTTGTCACTCATTACACTTTTACAAATTTAATTAGATTTGGTGTCTAGCTTGTATAAAATTGAATGGACAAATCATTCCTAGGAATGAATCCTAGGAATCCTAGGCATGATTTATTCATTCCTAGGATTAATTGGTAACTGGAATCTGCCTGAGCTTTAATAATGAAAAATCAGTTAAGTGGCTCGTGTTCCCTCTTCCAACACAAAGTCTGAGACCACCAGTAAAGATTAGTCCTCTACTTTAACATTTTTTTCTTTTTTTATTTCATACAAAATGTTTTATTGGAAATTATACTGTTTTAACATTTTGAGTGAAAAGATGGATATTTAAAGAATATTCACACATTTTCTAATATCTGTATTTGGGCCTGTGACAGGCTGACAACCTTTCGAGGGTGTAATCTGCCTCTTGCCCTATTCTAGCTGGCAACTAGGGTTTAATCCCGGGATCCGGGAAATGCGATCAAAGCTATTTCCCGTTTCCCGGGAAACGTTAAGACGGGAAACCGAGAAAAAAGTCGCGCGAAAGAAAAGAAAAGAAAGCTTCAGAATGTTAAATTTAAGGAAATATTGAGAGAAGGGTTCGTTTAATGCGAAAAGCATTACTCTTCATTTCAGGCACGTTCAGCCTCCGTTTAAGGCTTCAGCCTTCATCTCAAGCGTTTTAATAGAGGTATTACACAGTTGTACTTTTTTCCTCTTTAATTTGTTGAAATCGTAGGCATGGTGTTTAGCCTAAGGTATTTTGTATTATATAATTTTATATTATTATATATTGTTATATTGCATTATATAGCCTATAAAATATGCCTGCCCTGAACAATAAAGAAATATCTGTTTAACTTCGAGTGTTTCTTTTTCTCGTTTGCAGCCGCTTACTAACAATCATGAATTAGGATACGGGCCTAATGTGTGAAGAAAGTATCATGAAATAGATTGCTTTAACATATTTCGCTTTTTAAATGGAGTTGAGTAAAATGTATATTTTTTAGGCTATAAGGATTGGCCAGTTTTTCAAAAGACGATTCACAACGAACCTACTTTAACCCTCAGACACGGTGTTATAAATTTGCTGTTGCCAGAATGGCAATGACCAAGTCGCAGTGCATTACTCAAGGCCCTGTGTTATGTCATATTATAGTGTAGTATGGTAGTTAACTTTTCAATGACTATTACAGCGTTCCACTGGTGGAGATATAGCGCAACAGATGTCGCCACGACAGCGTGGCTGAGCCTTTATCAGTGCTGTGGAGATGAACCGTATTGTTTTGCACCAGCAGTTGTAAAATAGCTTGGTATAATTCCATGTACAATGGAGGAATATTTGAATTATACTTGTTAAGGGAGTGTTGAGGAACGATACAACACTGCATAGCTCGAGCAATCGAATGCCGAGATGTAGGTTTTATTGCATTAATCAAGCCAACGTTGCCCCCTACTGGGCATAACAGGACATAGCTGGAAAGCTACCTCTACAATATCAAAATAGGTTAAGGCCGACACAGGCTACAGAAGGCCTAATTAAAATAAAAATTTAAAAAAACTTTTTCCCGGGATTCCCGGGAAATGGCTCGTCTTTTCCCGGGATTTGATTCATGTTATTTTCGGGAAAAATATTAAACCCTACTGGCAACCATCCTTGCATCCCTGAATGGACGGACGGACGGATTGATGGATGGATTTTGGACTTAACAAATTAGTTCAAAATTGATAACCTGTTGAGATGACTGTGGATCAAAGTCCATGACAGTCAGCATTTCTTGGTCTTTACAGGTTTTCAAATAGTTCTTCAAAGCTCTGGGGTGTGTTTGGTTTATTAACCTACTGCATTGTGGGTCATTCTCCACTAAGATGTGATTCTATAATACACAGATCTATGTTACGTTTGCCATCATGGCTTCTGGAAGTGTTACAAAGAACATGATAAGCTTACATTTAAATGATAACTCTAGAAATAAGTCCTGTTACTTGGCAGCCACACTGAAAAATCTGAGCATTTCATAGGTCAACGGGACATAAAAACTTTATGTACAGAACATTCTGTCAAATCAGATACAATGCCTAAACGCTTGCTGACTTTGCACAAATAAGACTCTAAAAGCTTTTCCCTGGTAGTTATAGTTCAATTACTATCCTTCCATCTAAAACTCTTTCATAAAATTTAAATTAGTAGACTGGCCTAAAAATCAGAATTGAGTTCCATGGCTGTCTCTTCTGTCTCTGGTGCTACCCAGGACCTAATCTAGCACCCCAGATTTGCTGCTGGCTCTGGGGGGCATCCGTTTGCCCTCACTTGGAGGGGGATCAAGTGTGGATGGGTGTTTCAAAAGTAGTCAGGCAGGAGGTACATAAGAAATGCAAAATTTCCCAGTATATGCATAAGGGGGCATGTATTTGATATAATATACAAATAAGGATAGGCAAACAGACTATATATTGGGCACAATGGCTCAGAAAAGGTGACCTGTAAAGAAATGGCAAATGCCTTTCATTTAACCAACTTCAGGAAAGATTCCAACTGGGGGGAAAGGGTCATGTTTGGAAGTATCTACAGACATTGCATAAAAGACATAAAAGACAGACATTGCATTTCATCACATAGACACGGACACTAACGCAATCACAGCATAACAAAATTGTTGTTCTTATACAACCATGCTTCATTTTGTTGTGCTTTTTCCACATAGTTATTTTTCCAGGTATTGCTTGTTTTGTTTTGTTTTTTTTGTTATGTTGTCTTTTTTCTTTCTTTTGTAGTTGCAGCATTTGAATTGTTTTGGTTAGTTTAGTGGTGCTCTGTCCTCTTTTTATGGCTTCTCCCCTTTCTCTCTCCTTTTTTTTCTCTCTTTTTTCCCCTCAACCTGTCAACTGGAATCAAATGTATATGTACACAAATAAATAAATAAAATAAAAGTACAAACATTAACAAGAAAAGCTTATAGAGACTCTATAGAGCTTATCTTGGAAGAATAAATATGTTTGGCACAACAGTGCATTCAGATCACGATTATGCTTGTAAACACTGCCAGACACGACAGGCTTTATATATAAAAAAAAAATGATATGGTTTCCCTTGATGGGGACACAAATATAATAGAGAGCTATTTAAAGTTACCTAAAATGCATCTTAATGCATCCAAATGGCATGAAATGTGTCCTTGGATAAATAAAAGTGGCTGTAATAAACTTAGTGTCATGGCTGGGAGCTAGTGGACTCAAACAAGCAGAAATCCAAGGTTAGAATTTGACAGTGTTTATTTACAATGTGCAAGGGACGAGGGGGAAAAACAGGAAAGCCCACTTTTCTCTTAAGGTCCAGCCTAGTTCACAGGTAAACCCACTTCCCCACTCTCCCGTGATGGTCCTCTGGTTCAGAGCTCACATCCACATATCCCATCTGAAAGCTTCTTGACTCCTTTCTCCAGATACCTGAGTATAAAGACAAGAGGGCATAAGACCAGCAAGCTGGTGCGTAAGGGAGCAGGAAACCTGAAGGCGCACTGTCAGCACTGTTTACAGCAACAACCCAGCAAAGACTAACTGCCACCAGCCAGCTTATGTAGGAGACCAGATGAGCCAGAACCAGGTGTGTCTCTTTACTCCCAGGTGAGTCAGATAACGAGGGTGACGATCTGGATCTAGCTCCACCCCTCAAACTTGAGACCAGAGAACACACACACACACACACACACACACACACACACACACAGGAGAGGAGAGAGAGGATGGAGCCAGGAGGATGGAGGGACCATGACACTTGATATGGGGAAAAGGTTTGTCATGTAGAATTGAGGAAGAGATGTGGGAGGGGATATTCTCCCATGCCAAAGAATATATTAGGGATGAAAGAGGCAAATTTACACAGTATAAAATAATTCACAGATATTATTTCACCCCAAAGAGTCTTAATAGAATGGACTTACTTAATAATGATTTATGTTGGAAATGTGGGGAGAGGACAGGTACCTTTCTACACACAAATTTGTGTGGAAATGTACAAAGGTTCTGCCCTTATTGATTGTATAGGTGAATGGTTAAATTACAAACTTCCCAAAACACCAAGATTGTGTCTCCTTAGAGACAAATCTATGGTGCCATGCCAAGTTTAGCATACTAAAGACTGGGTTAATGACATGTGCCTGGATAATTCTGAGCATAGGAGCTTGGGACCCCCAAGCTCCTATGCTGAATATGTGGAAAAATCAGATGATGGAAATCATTGCATGTGAGAAAATGTTGGGGAGACTGAATGCTCAGGAAGATACAGGCACTGAACAATAAGAGTGTTTTGGTATACATATACTAAGAGGAAATAATAAGAACAAGTGAAGAGCCCCAGAATGTGGACTTGGACATTGCCCTGGAAGATAACACATTTTTTATTTGTAGAAACATGTTGCTGTATGAACTGCTATGCCTGCAATTTTTTGTGTGTGTATGTGTGTTTGTGTGTGTTTTCATTTGGTATTATGATGTTTGATTTAATTTATGTAAAGATTAAAAAAACCCAATAAAATTTTGAATTTAAAAAAAAGTGTGGATGGGTGTGTGTCTTTGGGTATTTATTTTTGTCTTTTTTGTGTGTGTGGTCCTTGCTGCCCCCTCCCTGGGGCATGGGCAATTTGCAGTTCCAGGGTGCGTGGCCAAATGATTTGGCATGGTTGTTGATGTATTCCCTTGGGGGTTGTGGTCCAGCTGGCTCAGACCTCTTTGGTGTGGGGGGGGGGGGGCTCTGCTGGCACTTGGGGCCCTGTTCTCGGCTCATGTTGGGGCGGCAGGCCTTTCACAGGGTTGGCAGCCCACTGCCTCTAAAAGCAAGACCATGTGCTTGGTTCTGTCTTTCTCTTTCAGGTGCTGTTTGTTCTGGCCTGTCAGCTCCAATATAGGTAAACTGCATAATGTCAATAGTAAATAAATAATTTAAAAATAAAAAAAATTAAGACTAACAAGAGTTGTAAATAATCAATTTATTGCCATTTATACTGCCTTTGCTTGTTGTAAATACCAGGTCCTTATTTATTTTATTTATATTTCTGGTTTCTATCTTGTATTATTATTTCGGCACATGGAGGATGGCTCCAACAAAATTTCCTTGTATTATGCAATGACAATAAAGATATTGATATTGATAACAAGTATGTCTGGCTCAACACAGCATGCTGACTATAATTTTGCTTGCTTAAGCTGCTGGACATGACAGGTTAAACAAACAAAAACGAAAACCTTTAGATCCTTTGTATGCACAGAGGTGTCTTCCAGAAATGGTGATACAATTTTCTAGATAACTAAATGGTCATACACAGTGTTTTCATACTCACTGCTCTCTAATCTTGAAATCTGCTCTGTACCTGGTTAGATCTGTAGCATACAGTAAGTTGCCATGGCAATGTAAGAAGTAAACCACTTTCATAATACAGAAAACGCAGGGTTAACCCTGAAGTAACTTGGATATGCCCCCAGGCCTACGTGCTTCCAGTCTTTTTTGAACACAACTGATCAGGTTTCCTCATAAGTGATTTAGAGCACCATGCACTGTGTGTAAAAGATGGACATAGCTTCCATCAGCTGGTTGTGGTGAGAGGACCTAAATGTAGTAAACTGAGGCAGACAAAAACAAAAAGCTAAGTGTTATTTTGGCTGACACAAAATTCCAAAATAAATTAACACGCAAGAATCTCAGAGTAAAGAACAAAAGGCACACGAGGCACAAGGAATCCAAGAAGAACTGAAGAAATATAACCAGGGAGCACAACACATGATGCAACAAAGACAAATTAGAAGCCAGGCCTATATATGCAGACATGGGACTGGGAGTGGAAATGGATCAGCTACGTGACACAGGTGAAAGAGGTGGCTGTAGCTCAGGAGGTAGAGCAAGTCACCTACTGATCAGAAGGTTGGCGTTTCAATCCTGGCTGCTGCAGGCTGCGTGCCAAAGTATCCTTGGGCAAGATACCGAACCCAAAGTCGCTTGCGTTGGAGTATGTGTGAATGTTAGACAATAAAAGCACTTAGCTTAGTTACTCAAGAAAGCGCTGGTGTGAATGGGTAAATGTAAACGTGTTGTATAAGAGAGTAGAAAAGCACTATATAAGAACTAGTCCATTTACCGTAGGAAGTAAAAGGCAAAACAAGATGCAAGAGAAAATTCAACCATCGCATTAAAGCAGGAAACAACAAAAGGACATATGCTAAACACAAAACAAAGACAATCAAACATATAAAAGGACAAACACAGAGACTAGAAACATGAATAAACTCAGGGACACCTTGCCAAGATTTGTAGCAGACAGGAGGACACAACTGCAGGACTCGGAAACAGGCTGAGGTAAGAAAAAAGTAACCACTTATCCAGAAATGTTCCAAAATCCCAAACAAAATACAAATAGGCATGAGGCCAAGAAGCAATAATACACAGTGAACAGATGATCTGGCAAAAGATAAAGGGAGACTTTGATTATATATACACAGAAGGGTGATTAGGGCAGAGTGGAGACACCTGGGGCCTATTCCAAGAAGCAGGTTTTGCTAACAACTCTGGGTTTGTTAACCCTAAAATGAGGGAAACTCGGGTTTTCAGTTCCAGAAAGAGAGCTATCTCCAAATCTGAGTCAGTTACTGGGGTAACAGACTCTGTGAACCTAACCTGCTCGCTGGCAGGTTTTAGCCAACAAACCAAAGTGTCTCTCTGACTCCTTCCCTCCTGCTGCACCTGAACCACCTGTCTGACACTCCCATTCATTTCCTCATTCATAAAGACGCTGCAAAGCGATCAGAGAAGCGAATTCATCTGCAGACGTTTATGTTTCTTCAAGCACTGAAATCCCAGTTAGACGTTAGTTCGTTATTTTTGTGCATAACATGAAGCTTTTACAGTCGTTCGCTCGTCAACAGGCTGTAAGGACGGAGACAGCGATGATGTCACGGATTTATAATGAGGCAGCTGCAGCTGTCAGACTGTCAGTCAGTTTCTCTGAAACATTTACTGTAGTTACTGTAGCATCACTGTTACATCACACTGATCTGGATGAAGCTTTAGACGCAGAACACACTTTGGATGGAAAAATGTCTGGATCAGAAGATGATGTGAATTTTTGAGTGAAGATGAGGCTTGAAAACTGTACTAATTTAAAGTGACTTAAATGATGTAAAAACTTTAAAAGTTATGGTGTCTGAAATTCAGAGTGTGAATTTCGATATATTTTCCACTGAGAATCACCTAAATCGGAGATCATCGGCTCTATAACGGATCAGCAAACCGTGTCTGAGTCCACCTTCACAGGAGGATCCAAATGGATAGGGATGAGGCCCAGATCCAGTTCAGGCTCCAGTCATTTTCCAACTCATCCAGTCCGGATCCGTTAATAATGGATTCATTTTCCAAACACGATCTGCATTCTTTACTAAAAATCTCGTTACTCATTTTTATCCAGTAAGAGCAGAAATAATGAAATTTTCCATTAAAAACGATTAAAGTGAGGTTGCTAATCCATCAATAGATTCAATAATTATTCAGCAAAAATGTTAAACAATTAAATGGCCATAAACTGAACTGTCATAAACTGCAGCAAAAACAGTTTTTATTAAATAAAAGCTGACCTGAGGGAAGCTCCGCCTCCACGGTCTGCTGCTGTCTTAGTAACTAATACACAGGTAAACTCAGTCTGAGCTGTTTTGTCCGTCAGGCTGCAACTGAATAATTTGATTTTATAAATCACATGTAAAATTAGGATTCAGCTTCATCTGATGAAAATTCAAGTTGTGTAAATAATGACAGCAGATATTATAAAGGAAACTATATATTTTTTAACAAACTTTTATTCTGTTTTTTTTTTTTTTTTTTTTTTTTTTTTTTTTTTAAGACTGTCATGTCTGGTAGATCTTGCAAGCAGAACTGTGATCTGAATGCGTTGTTGTGCCAAACATATTTGCTATTTCAAGATGAGCTCTATAGGTTCTCAATAGGCTCTTCTTGTTGTTGTTTTAACCCTTTATTTTATTTATCTGAGTTATTTTTCCACATACTATGTAACAGCCAGAGCTGACAGGCTGAAGAAGAGGAAAATAAAGAGAAGAAAAAGGGAGAGAGAAAGGGAGCAAAAAAAAAAAAAAAAAAAAAAAAAAAAGGGGAAAGAGCACAAGTCTATTAATCAGATACTTCATCACTTTAACATATAAAAAAATACTATCAATACTTGCAAAAATAAATTTATGTGTGAAAAACAAAACTAACAAAGCATGTTACGCACACCAACAATTTTGTTGAATTGTGATTGAGTGGGCGTTTGTGTCTGTGTCATGTTTGTGTCTGTGTCATGGAACGTACTTACCAATGAGGGCAAAACGCTGCAGCTCCACCCATCAGAAGCCAGAGGCAGGTACGGAAAGCCCCCGGAACCCCAGGCCACCAGCAGCCCACCAAGAGCCAGGAAGACCCCCGGCCACTCAGTCCAAAGACAACCGCACACCTACCCCAGCAGACGGGAGAGGGTGGTCTCAGACGGAGCCCCCCCAGTCGAGGAGCGAGGGCTCCAGGGAACCCAAGGCGATGAGAAGCCAGCCCCCCCCCAGCGGCCAGCCCCCTGCACTGGCCGGCGGCAGGGCTCCCGGGCCCACGGCACCCAAGGACCGCCCGACCCTCCACAGAGCCCCCCCCCACGCCGAAGAAGCCAACGCAGCCCCGCACCGCACCCCCAAGGGGGGCAGGCCAGTACCCACGCCAGAACACCCAGCCCCACCCAGGAACCCCGAGGCACCCCCATCCCAGGGGGGTAGGGGGGAGGAGGCAACCAGCAAGGAGTGGCCAGGAGGCAAGGCACAAGGCCCAGACCCAGGTCCAGCCATACATACAAACACACCCAGACACCCGTGTACACATTTATACACAGATACTCATACATGCCCATACATACTTACCCACACACAGATATGCCATACATACACATTCACTCACCCACCCATACTCACGGAGACGGTGACAAATACACAAAGACACACATTCATCCATAGCTACCCACCCTCTGAAGGCGGGGCAAGTGGAAACCACCCCAGGGCCAACAGCGACCCCAGGACGCCACCAGCCCGGTCCCCAAGGAACCACCCGACCCCTACCCCGGGCGAGACGCAAGAAATCGGGGTGTAAGATGACCCATCCACCCCTCCTCCTCCCCAACTTGTAGGTCTATGTGTTAATGTTTGTGAGTGAATGAGGTGTATAGGGTGCAGTTAAAATTGAGGGGACAGTTATGCCACAAGCGCCAACTGTTGGTCGTCAGCGCTTGCCCACACTGCCCCCCCAAAACCCTCCATGTCTAAAGTGCAAATAAAATTTGGAGACAGACAGTGACGAGGATCCGAGTGGGGCCACCTCAGCGGCCCATCTCATCAACCTCTGAGTAACATGCCTGCCCCAAAGGTCCTATGTGTATCAGGGTGTAAGTGTGTATGTGTTGTGAGTTATAATGACTAAAGTGCAATTAAAACGGAGAGGCAAGTGGTGGTGCAGCTCTCCACGTGGCCTCTCCATCCTACATCTGTGAGTGATGTGTATTCTGTGTGTGTGTGTGTTTGTGTATGGGGAGGGGGAGGGGGGGGGGGGGGCATATGACCAGGAAAAATCCTGGAAGAAGAGAGCCAGCTGGCCGCTGGCTCAATAGGCACCCCAACCTCCCACACCCCAGCACAGGGCAGGGGGAGGTGACCCCGGGGCCGCGGTGACAGCATCCCGGAGCACTGCAGCACCCGAGGTTGGCGCCCTCGCCCCCACCGCAGAGGGCGGCCCGCTCCTCCTAGATGCCCATTCACTCAACAATAGACACAGACAGGCGACAGGACATACTGGCCTGGGCATGGAAATGCAGTGCCCAGTCCCCCCCAACCACCCCACCGCGGCCCCATCCCCCACCCCACCCCCCCGCAATGCAGGCACCCCAGGGCCCCAAAAGCGTAGACCGGACATCCCGACGTCAGGCCAACCCACCCCACCCGGCGGCGCGGCCGGGACAGCAGAGGCCCCCCCCGCGCCAGGGGGGGCCCACCGGGAGCCGGCGCGGCCCCAGTGCCGGGGCCCCAGACCCCAGCCCCCAAGCCATACAGGGAAGACCAGCCAACCGACCGAGGGCCGGCACCACCCCCCCAAGCACCCCGCCCACACCCCAGGACCGAAGGCAGCACCATCCAAGCCCCCACCACCATCAACCAGGACAGGCACACAGACATCACCAGAAGGTCGCCCCAGGACCCCAGCCTCAGGCGGCTACCAGCTACCCCGGCCCCCGGAGTCCCCCCCCCACCCCCCCACAAAGCACATCAGGAGCAGAGCCCGCAGCCCACCACCCCCACTAAGTAATGGAGCTGAGCAGTGGGAACCAAAGAGAGTCAAATTCCTCCAATTTGTTTTTAGAAGAAGCAGACATTCTCTCTAAACTAACATGATCTACTAATAAATTTCTGTACTGAGTAATACATAGTTTATTTTTTGTCTTCCAGTTCATGAGGATCATCTTCTTAGCGATGCACAAGGCAGTAAGAACTATGTGTGATATATTTAACTCCATAATTAATTCACTGACATCACCTAAGATGCATAGTCTGGGGGAAGTTGGGATATGACAGCTAAACCATGTGGATAGATCTTCACAAATCCTCTGCCAAAATCTCTGAACTGGTACACAAGACCACAGAGCGTGTAGATGATTATCCTCTGAATTGCTTGTACAGTGGGTGCATATGTTTGAGTGTGTAAGGCCCATTTGGAACATCCTTTGTCCAGTGTAGTATGTTCTATGGAGAATCTTATATTGTACAAGTTGTATTTGGGGTCTTTTAGTCATTTTGAAGATATTTAAACATATTTCTGTCCATAAATTTTGATCCAGGTTGACAGAAAGATCACGCTCCCATTTTGTAATTGGGAGGGAAACTGAATCATCAGTTTTTATTAATAATTTATATAATTTTGATAACAATTTTGGGGTACAGAGGTTAAGAAATTCTGTTACCCAAGTAGGCATTTCTAGATTCAATTGATTAAGGTTAAATCTTCCCTGTAGGACGGACTTAACTTGTTGATATTCCAGAAATCTACCGTTGCCAATTCTATATTTTGATATAAGTTCTTGGAACGTGATAAAATTTCCATCTTGGATAATATGTTCTAAGTTATTTATACCCTTATCACGCCATAACGGAAAATTCAGCATTTTCTTTTTCTGACAAATATCTGGATTGTTCCAAATGGGTGTTAGTTTACAGGGGATGAGTGAAGACTTAGTTATTTTTAAAAATTCCCACCAGGCTGTCAGAGAGGTATTTATACTAAGGACTTTATAGCAGTTATGATGTTTAATACTGGAACTAATGAAAGGTAAATCTGAGATTTTTATTTTTCCACAAAACGCCTGTTCTAGATCCAGCCATGGGTTGTCTAATGAATTGGATTTGATCCACTTTGTAATATACTGCAATCTACTGCTTAAGAAATAGTAATAAAAGTTTGGTAATTCTAGACCTCCACTGTGTTTTGGCTTTTGTAAAGTTTTTAAGCTTATTCTTGACGGTTTGTTTTTCCATAAAAATTTTGAGATGTTTGAATCTAGTGACTTGAACCAAGGAATAGAAGGTTTATTAGGGATCAATGAAAATAGATAATTAATTTTTGGTAAAACCATCATTTTAATGGCAGCAACTCTCCCCATGAGTGATATAGGTAAACTGTTCCAACGTGTGAGATCATCCTCTATTGTTTTTAATAAGGGGATATGATTTAATCGTACCAAGTCTGAGAGCCTGGCGGAAAAATTTATGCCTAAATATCTAATATTTCCTGACTTTAGTGGGGTCCTAGAGGTTCTCTGGAAATTACAATTCAGAGGCAAAACTGTTGATTTACTCCAATTGATAGAGTAATCAGATATAGATGAGAACTTATCTATCAGTGTGATAGTCTTCAAAAGAGAGCCTTGTGAATTCCCAAGGAAAAGTAATACATCATCAGCATAAAGGCTAAGTTTATGGTCCATATTTTCAGTTTGAATCCCTTTAATATTTGCATTTTGACGGATTGCTGCTGCTAGCGGCTCAATGAAAATTACAAAAAGAGAGGGAGAGAGTGGGCAGCCCTGCCTAGTGCCCCTCTGCAGACTGAAACTTTGTGAAATGAGATCATTTGTCCTAACACGCGCATTCGGAGAGCTGTGTAGTGTTCTGATCCAGTTTATAAAGGATGAACCGAATCCAAATTTTTGCAGAACTGCTAGTAAGAATTTCCAATTTACCCGATCAAATGCCTTCTCTGCATCTAAAGACACGATTGTCGTCTCTAATTTGTTAATAGAACAATAGTCTATTATATTTATCAGTCGACGTGTAAGATTGGCTGAGTGCCGACCCTTGATAAAGCCTGTTTGATCTGGATGTACAATAAATGGAGTAATACTTTCTAATCTTTTGGCAAGGGCTTTGCAAATTATTTTAAGATCTACATTAATGAGAGAGATTGGCCTGTAGCTGGATGGGAGTGTGGGGTCTTTGCCTGGTTTAAGAAGCAGGCTAATGTTAGCAGAGTTTAAGGTTGGAGATAAGATGTGGTCATTCTGAATCTGAGTTACCATTCTGAAAAAAATGGGAGCTAGCTCAGACCAAAATTCTTTATAAAACTCGGCTGGAAAACCATCTGGGCCTGGGGCTTTATTATTTGGGAGATGCTGTAGGGCTTCACTAAGTTCAGACAATGAAAGAGGTAAATCCAGAGCTGCAGCCTGGCTGTCATTTAGTTTTGGTAGATTTATATTATTAAGAAATTCTTCAATTTCAGTATCAGATGGGTTAATCTGTGGTGAATATAAGGCTTCATAGAAGTCTCTGAAAGAGTTATTTATTTGTTGTGGGTCATGAGTAATAATACCAGTCGAGTCTTTAATAGAAAAAATAGCTGTTTTTTCTTTATTCAGTTTTAATTGCTTGGCCAGGAATTTTCCAGATTTATTTCCATGCTCAAAGTTTTCCAAACGCAGCCTCTGCAACATAAATTGTGTCCTTTTATCAATTATTTCATTTAGCTCCAGTTTCAGTTTCCTCAGGCTGATAATTGTATGTTCTTGTGGTGAAGCGGCATAAGCAGTTTCTAAAGATTTAATTTTTTGTTCTAATTCTAACACTAGTGCTTTTTCTTTATTTTTCCTATGCGAGCAGTAAGATATTATTTTGCCCCGCATTACTGCCTTTCCTGCTTCCCAAAGAACACATGGTGATATTCCTGGAATATCATTATATTCTAAGTATGCTGACCATTCCTTTTTGAAATAATTAATAAAATCTTCTTCTTTAAGTAATGATGTATTAAATCTCCAGTTCCTGATTGGTGGTGTGACTCTTTTCTGTGTCAGAGACATAGACACCGGTGCATGATCGCTAATAGTGATAGGGTGAATCTGAGTGTCTGTGATATCCATCATTATGGAGCTGCTAACTAAAAAGTAATCTAAGCGGGAATGAGATTTGTGTACTGGTGAGAAATAACTATAATCTCTCAAAGTAGGGTGATGTGAACGCCAAGCATCGCAAAGTCCAAAATCCTTCATGTACTGTTTAAGAATGTCTGCAGACTGCCAGTTCCTCTGACTCACTGCTGTACTGAGCCTGTCAATATCTGCATTAAGTACCAGGTTGAAGTCTCCTCCTATTACAAGTGTGGTGTCAGAGTGATCTGAGAGTGAAGTGAACAAAGCATGAAAGAAGGAGGGGTCATCAACATTTGGTCCATATATACTAGCAATACATAAATCTGTATTCTGTATAGATAAATTAAGTATTATAAATCTACCTTCAGGGTCTATTGTACTGTTGCTAATGTTAAAGTTTATCTTCTTGTTAATCAATATAGCTACACCTCTTTGTTTGGAGTTATAGCAGGCTGAGTACGTGTGAGGGAACTGTGGAGAGGAAAGAGTGAGCACAGATGTTTTGGACACATGTGTCTCCTGTAGAAAAACAACATCTGCTTTTAAGTCTTTTAACCGATTAAAAATTTTTAGTCTCTTTTCCCTCGAACCAGCCCCGTGCACATTCCATGAGACAAATCTGAGTGTGCTCATATTTAAACTAACTGATGGACTGTTGTGTGCTCACTAAGGATGTGTGTGTGTGTGTACATATGTTCTGTATGTTGGCGTGTGCCCTTTATATTGATGTGTGCGTGTGTATGTGCGCTGTATGTTGGTGTGTGTGCATCTGCGCTGTATGTTAGTGTAGTAAACTGTAGCATTGTAAGTGACGTAAACATATTGCTGAGTGCAGAAAGAAAAAAGACGTGTAAAAAGTGACCTAAGTGACATAAGAATGAAATTAGATGAGGGGAAAACAAAACAGAACAAACAAACAAACAAACGATCACGGTACTATGCTGACTCGTCGGCGTTAATGGTACTACTTAGACAGATTTAGACTATTTAATGGTACTGTTTAGATGGTTGAGAAAAAAAAAACTCAGAAAAGAACGTTAATATGGACACAGATCACCTGATCGATCAGCAGAGCCATGGCGTGGTGTTTTTGTCTCGGTAAAGCTGTCCGTTTACATACAGTTTGTCCACGGCGATGACAGCCTGGGAGCCTTCCTGCATGAGCTTCTTCCGGATGGGGAATAGAGCCTTGCGTCGCTCCAGAATCTCCTTTGGAAACTGGTCGTTGACGCTGAAGTCTGTCCCTCTCAGCTCCCGGCCGCGGCTCTTCACCAGCTCTTTTTCTTTGAAGTGTTCGAATTTGGCCACGATCGGTCTGGGTCTGCGTGCTCCGGGTCGCTTCCCTCCCAGGCGGTGGACTCTATGGAAGGCGATGGTCTTCACGGCGTCCTCCGGGAGCTTCAGGTGAGTTTGGATAAATTCCTTCACTGTAGCCTCCGGGTCCTCCTCTGCCTTCTCCGGGATACCTGAAAACACAAGATTTTCTCTCATGCTGCGGGCCTGAAGCTCGATAATCGATTCTTTAATTTTCTTATTTTCTTCTGAGAGCCGGGTCGTTTCCTCGGTGAGGGAATTCACCGACTCTCTGAGGACAGCGTTTTCAGCAGCCAGTGTTTCCACCTGATGCTGGCTGAACTCGACTGACTCCCGCAGGGCCTGAAACTCCTTGTGAAGGATTTCAACCAGGGCCAAGCGGGCGTCAAAGCTGGACAATTTGTTATTAATGGACTCCAGAATGTCCACAATATTGGTGGTGGGTGGCGAAGTTGCCTCTGGGGAATCTTCTGGGCGGCTTCTTTTTGTGGACGGCGTTGCTTTGCTGGTGGAGGGAGTCGGCGTCTTGTCTGTTTTCCCCATGACGACTCGCTCAAAACACCCGTCGATGTACCGCAGCAAACTATCCAGGTCCTCTTCACCGTCCTCCAGATTGTTGAAAATAATTTAAGTTAGGCTAAGAAACTACCTATATTTTTTTAGTTTTAAGCCTGTCTAGTTATAAATTGGCGAAAAAAAAAAAGGCTAATCACGCAGATGTTTGCTGATAGAGTCACGCCGCCATTAACGATACTGCCGAGATTCACAAAGTCTCGCGTGACTACAGCATAGTCTCCGTATCAGTTGTGTAAATAATGACAGCAGATATTATAAAGGAAACTATATATTTTTTAACAAACTTTTATTCTGTCTATGATGATGACAGAGTGGGTCAGGCTGATTGAAGTGACTCGTCACGCTCCACACTGAAACGTGCGAACCTCCATCCATCCATCGGATTAAAATGGAGGTTCTGCTCATTATTTACGCGTTGCCGTGGAGAATCATGGTGTCGGCGCTCCATTGATGATGGCTTTCTTTTCTTACTCACGCACGCGCTAAATCAGGGTGATCATACTCGGAGCTGATTGAACTAACTCTTATCGGCTGTTCTGGAACGGGAAACTCAGAGTTGCCGATCTCAGAGTTGGTCAACTCAGAGTATGTTTTTAAACTCAGAGTTTGTTGAACATGCTTCCTGGAACAGGCCCCTGGGAAACAGATACAAGCAGACAAAATCTGGGAAAGTAAAACTAAAAGCAAGGCACAGGACATAATCCAAACAACACCCTGCAAGCATGACAGGACTGAACATTGTAACCAAACAGAAATTGTTTTATTAAATCTGCATTCTTTCTAATAGCCAGCAGGGGGTGACTTCTCTACCTGCTAAAAGAAGCCTGACTGCATAATTCTGCGTGAAAATGACCCTCAACTTCCTTGACCTTCCTGATAAGTTCATTGTCTCAATCAACTCTTACTGAATATGTGGCACCTGGGTGTAGATAGAGGTAGAGAAATAGATGCCCCCCCATTTAATTTTTACTCTATAAAAAGGACACATTTGCTTGGGACAAATACTATTGCTCTTTTTGTTACTGTCAAATCATCTAAATGTGTGTTTTGGGTTGATATGTAGTTCCGCCAGCAGGGGGTGCTTGGTGCCTAACGCATTAGCAGCTGACGGCCAGAAGAAGAAGGCTAGTCAGTTGTAATGGCAGACTTTACAGCGAGTGCGCTCCGAGAGTAAACCTTTCTCTGTATTTCCACAGGTAAGCTGGTTGTAAACAACACTTAAATGATAGACAACAGTAGCAATAGATCATAAATGCCCAGTAGTGTCAAAGAGATCGAGCTAAAGAGTAGATCTTAAGGTTTGTGTCTGGTAGGATCAAATCGCCACACCGTTATTGTAGAATGGCGGATGCGCGTCCGTGGCGACCGCGGCGATTAATCAGACGAGTGTTTGTTTGTGAAAGCTAAGATGATGAGAGTAAACTGTCAAAGGAAGCAGATGTCTAGCACAGAAGCACGAGTGGCTGGCGAAGAGTATATTGGACAGAGTGAGTGTGTCAGGATAATGAGATGACATCAGAGCTAAGTGTAAAGCTAAGCTAAAGCACCAAGTGGGGGCTGTGTAGTAGTACAGACCCAGTTACTGAGTCGTGATTAAAGTCTATGGACTCTATATGCTTGTTATGTGTTTTAAAGCAAGGATTTATATTTTGTTTGTGTTTGCTAAAGTTTAACATGCCTGAAGTTTGTTTTAAGAAGAGTTAATACAATATAACAGTGTGTTTTGAGTTCTTAAAAGAATTTGTTTATTATGTGAATTTATAAAGTTATGTGTAAAACTGTGGCTACAGATACACCAGTATGGTGATCAGAGAGACTGTCCAGAAGTAATATGGTTTGTGTTTAACAGTATTACTGTAACATGTTATGCATAAGAAGCTGACAGCAGAAGAAGAAGGCTAGTCAGTTGTAATGGCAGACTTTACAGCGAGTGCGCTCCGAGAGTAAACCTTTCTCTGTATTTCCACAGTGTCTGGAAAAAAATAAATATGTTGCACGGGATCTGACTAGGCCCATCATTTCCGTCTGTGCTACATATTTTGGCGAGCCAGCCAGGAGGTGGCGCTCGTGAGTCACAACACCACCAGCCGCCCCTCCTTCCCAAGAGACGAACCTCCCTCAATCAGTCAAAGATGGAAAAGGTGCAACCTCTGCGAGACCAAGTGAGTGCAGCTTTGTGGCAGCTGGAGAGAGAGCCTCTCGTGGACGTCTGCAGGCGATTGAAATGTTCCGGCTTAGACAGCGGAGGCCTTCCCAGCCAAACCAAGAGGACACTCATCAAGATGGCAGAAGGCGTGTTTGATGAGATTGAGGAAGCTCAAGAAGTGGATGAAGTGGAACAGTTCTACACAGACATAGCCACATACATCCAGAGTTTAAGTGGAAATGAGTGTCAGTCATCTGAGAAACCCCTATCAGAGGAGTCTGTGCCAAAGAAAGACCCTGAGAATGTCAGGTTGTGCGCCACTCCACTGAAGACTACAGATTCTCCACCCAAAACCCAGCCAGAGCCAACACGAACTCTGCAAGAGGTAACCTTGAGGAGGGAGTTTAAAATCTGTGGGCAGATTGGAGAGCAGGGACAGAGGGATAAATTATCCTATCTCAGCTTAGTCCGCCAAATTGAAATGGGGGTTGAGAGAGGACACTCAGAGGCTGAAGTAGTTGAAGCAGTAATCAGGGCTATTACCCCAGGAATGCCTCTAAGAGATATGCTGGAGATAAAGCGTGGGCTGACCCTCAGTAAAATGCTCACTATATTAAAGGGTCACTACAAGGTAGACAGTCCCACAGAACTTTACCATCAGCTCCTCAACATCTCCCAAGAGCCCAGAGAAACTGCCCTAAATTTTGTATTTCGTGCCATTGAGCTAAAAGATAAACTGTTATGGAAGGTAGCAAACGAAGAGACTGATGAACTGTACAGCAGAGCCACCATCCAGCGCAAGTTTCTACGTTCTATTGAAACCGGGTTGCTCAGTGATTCAATAAAGTATCAGTTACTTCCTCTTCTTCACAACATAAGCATAACAGATGAAGAACTGATAGAGAGAGTCAACGAAGCTTCAAAGTTGGAAGGTGAAAGACTTGAGAAACGTAAAAGGTCAACTGCAGCCAAGATTCCCAAGGTGCAAGAGCTCCAAACAGAATGCCAGGTCACTCCGACGTCCACTCAGAGCTCCACCGTGTCCAAAGATTCTCTTACTGCAGTGGCTGTGAAGACAGTTAAAGGGAAAGAGACTAAGTCGGACAGCCCGAACACACAGCAGATTATAGAAGAGCTGCGCAAAGAAATGAAACAGATGTTTGCGGCTGCTCTGGAAACCAGTTCACGCCCTATGCAACCAAAACAGCGAGAGAGAGGCTGTAGAAAGTGCAGAGAAGAAGGAGAAGGAGAAAACTGTTCGCACTGTTTCAAATGTGGGCGAGAGGGCCACTACTCTCGTGGATGCCGAACACCAAGACAGCCGTCGGGAAACGGAGAGGGACTGCTGAGATGGGACCATCAGTAGTCCAAAACCATGTGTCCCAAAACAAACAGTCGAGACCAGCACCAGCCCCGAAGGAGACACCTAGTGCCTCATCAGCAGTAACTGAAGTTCACTACCTTCCCCCCCGACGTCAGTCACGTTTGGTGAGTCTGGTAGGAAGAAGATGCATGGTGAACTGTTTCATGGACAATCATTCAGTCAAAGCATTGTGGGATACAGGTGCACAGTCCAGCATAGTGAATGACACCTGGCGGCGAAACAATCTTCCCCACACAGTTATTCGGCCCATTTCAGAACTGTTAGAGGATGAGACGCTGACAGTTTTTGCCGCTAATGACACGCCCATCCCCTACATTGGCTGGATAGAAGTCAATTTCAGACTAGATAATGACTCTTCCCAAGTAAATAATCTACAAGTCCCGATATTAGTATCAAGTGACCCAGCTGTAGCCAGTGACCCCATCATTGGCTATAATGTTATAGAGGCTATTGTCAACAAGAAAGATGGAAGTACAAAAGATGGAAGGAAACAGCTTGCACACAAAGTGAGTAAAGCCTTTGAAATAACTGTGAAAACGGCACACAACATGGTCAAGCTGGTACAGAACAGCAGCAAAGATTCAGAGACTGGTGTGGTATGTACAGGAGTCAAGAGAGTGCCCTTACCAGCTAACCAAGTCACAGTAGTCTACCTGCGGGCACATGTTAGTCCACAAGCCAGAGGTCAACACATGCTCTTCTCACCAGATATGCCAGACCCACCACCCGAGGGCATAATTTATCATGAGGTACTTCTACAAATCCCAGAGAGAAAAGTGCCATATGTGCCCATCCCAGTGACTAACACAACAAGCCACACCACCTACTTGGAGAGCCGTAAGGTGATTGGACACCTCGAGCCAGTTAAGACAGTCTATGCAGCAACCGTGGAGACAAAGGTAAATGAACTGACACAAGAACCCAAAAGCAGTGCAGCGCTCAAGTCACCTGAGCCAGAGAACGTGTATGGAAACAGGCCAGAGTCATGGGACCCACCTGTTGATCTCCAGCACCTAAGTCCAGGTCAGCAGGCAGCGGTAAGAGAGGTGCTGAGAGAGGAATGTGAGGCTTTTGCATTTGATAGCGATGATGTGGGCCAGATACCATCTCTGAGGATGCACATCACCCTCCATGATCCAAGCCCAGTGCAAAAGACCTACATGTCTGTCCCAAAGCCCCTGCACAAAGAGGTGAAGGAGTATTTGCAAGACCTGCTTAACAAAGGCTGGATCACACCATCACGATCCCCCTACTCATCACCTGTGGTGTGTGTCCGGAAAAAGGATGGTAGTCTCCGCCTCTGCTGTGACTTCAGAGAGCTCAATCGCAAGTCAGTTCCAGACCGCCACCCGATACCCAGGATTCAGGACATGTTGGATGCGCTGGGTGGGAGCTCATGGTTCTCAGTTTTGGACCAAGGAAAGGCGTACCACCAGGGTTTCCTGGATGAGGAAAGCCGCCCGTTGACAGCCTTCATCACACCCTGGGGGCTTTATGAATGGGTGCGCATCCCTTTTGGGCTGAGCTCCGCACCTGCAGAGTTCCAGAGGAGCATGGAACATTGTTTGGCTGGCCTCAGAGACACTATCTGCCTCCCATACCTGGACGACAATCTTGTGCACAGCGATAGTTTCGAGAACCACCTAGAGCACATCCGCCTTGTCCTCCAGCGGTACAAGGAGCATGGTGTTAAGTTGACCCCGAAGAAGTGTGAACTGTTTAAGTCAAGTGTAAAGTTTCTGGGTCGGTTGGTAACAGGAGAAGGCTATACCATGGACCCAGCGGAGTTGGCTCCAGTAAGGGCTCTAAAGGAGAAGACACCTGCCACTGTTGGAGAAGTACGTCAGATGCTTGGTTTTCTGTCTTATTATAGACCCTTCATCCCCAACTTCTCTCGTGTGGCCCAGCCACTGTACAGCCTGCTTAGTCCGCCAGCCCCTGAAACCAACTCTACAGCCTCACCAGCAGATAAGCACAAAGGAGGAGAGAAGAAAAATAGAGGCCACTTACCTTCACGCACACCTGTCCAGTGGACCAGCTCCCACCAGGAAATACTGAGTCAGCTTGTAGACGCTCTTACACGGCCTCCTGTCCTCGGATACCCTGATTTCACCCAGCCCTTCGTGTTACACTGTGATGCTTCACAAGTTGGTTTGGGTGCTGTGTTATACCAGCGACAGGAAGGAAAAATGAGAGTGATAGGCTATGGCTCCCGCACCCTAAGTCCAGCAGAGAAAAAGTACCACCTGCACTCTGGCAAATTGGAGTTTTTGGCGCTGAAGTGGGCCATTTGTGAACGTTTCCGGGATTACTTGTATCATGCCCCATCCTTTGTGGTATACACAGACAACAACCCGCTGACGTATGTGCTCACTACTGCAAAACTCAATGCCACAGGCCACAGATGGGTTGCAGAGTTGGCTGATTATAACTTCACCATACGTTATCGTCCAGGCAAGACCAACACCGATGCAGATGGGCTGTCGCGGATGCCGCTGGACATAGACGACTACATGAGTCACTGCACAGTGGAGGTCAGTCAAGAAGTATTAAGTGCATCCATAGAAGTGGTGGCAATAGAAAAGAACGACCCCTGCCAAGGCATTGGAGTCGTCCAGGCCAGTGCTCTTGAGCTGGTAAAAGACCAGAACAGCAATCAGCCTTTTACCCCAGAACAGATCCGCAGAGCACAACAGGAAGATGAAGTCCTGGCAAGAGTCCTCTGGTACAAGTCCCAGAACCAAAGACCGAGGAGAATTGAGGTGAAAGCAGAACCACCTGCTGTAGCTACACTACTTAAGCAGTGGTTAAAGCTTCAGGTAGACCGAGATGGCATTCTGCGCCGGTATACTTCTCGTCGAGAGCAGTTGCTGATCCCCAAATCTTATCGTCCATTGGTCTTTAAGGAACTGCACCAAGAGATGGGCCACTTAGGAGTGGAAAGGACATTAGACCTCATTCGAGAAAGGTTCTACTGGCCTCAGATGAGTAAAGACGTGGAACACTTTGTCACCAAAGAATGCGAATGCCTCAAGAAGAAGAAGCCGAGTAAGCAGACCCGTGCACCTCTGACACCGATCCATACTACCTACCCATTCCAGCTTGTGTCTATAGACTTCCTGCACCTGGAAAAGTGCAAGAACGGATATGAGTACATATTGGTCATCATGGATCACTTCACGAGGTTTGCCCAGGCTTATGCTACAAAGAACAAGGCAGCTAAAACAGTCGCTGACAAGCTCTTCAACGACTTTGCGCTCAAGTTTGGTTTCCCAACCAAATTGCATCACGACTTGGGCAAAGAGTTTGACAACAAGCTGATGGCAAGGTTAAAGGAACTGTCTGGCATCCAGGGCTCACACACGACACCCTACCATCCACAGGGTAACGGTCAAGTGGAAAGATTCAACCGAACCCTATTGTCCATGCTACGTACCCTGGAGGACAAGGAAAAAGATGATTGGAAAGAGTCGCTAGCGAAAGTTGTACATGCGTACAATTGTACAAAGAGCGAGGCAACAGGCTACGCACCCTATCACCTGATCTTCGGACGTTCACCACGCTTGCCCATTGATCTGCTGTTTAGTCTAAAGAAGGATGAAAGTCATCTTGATTATGATGACTATGTGGACTGCTGGAAGAAGAGAATGCAGGAGGCATATGCAATTGCTGCCAGGACTGCTAATAAAGAGGCAGCTCGAGGAAAGGCCTATTATGACAAGAAAGTTCAAGGGAGAGATCTTCAACCCGGTGATAGAGTGCTCCTCCGGAACCTCACTCCTAGGGGTGGCCCAGGGAAGATCCAGTCCTACTGGGAGAACCACGTCTACAAAGTGAAGGAGAGGAAAGCTGATGACAATCCTGTCTACCAGATCAGTCCTGAAAACGGTAAAGGAAGAGATAAGGTAGTGCACAGGAACCTCCTGCTCCTGTGTGACTTCCTTCCCCTTGAAACAACGCCAGCGAAGACTGTTCATCTGCAGAGAGACTCTCAGACTGTTACAAGGAGAAGGTCACCACCAGCACATGGACCACAGCAGCAGCCAGAGGACAGCGACACTTCAGATGACGACTACAGTGGTACCTATCAGGGGTACCTCAGACCCGCTCCAGGGAGAACACAGAGGCACACTTCACTAAACCCCTTGGTGGAACCCTTCCAGCCTCAACGAAGTCATCAGGAAACAGCAGAGTTGCCACCGCAGAGTGACAAGGATGTATCCCTGCAGGTCGGAGTCCCTCAACAAAGTCGTCAGGAAGCAGAGGAGTTGCCACTGCAGAGTGACAAGGATGCATCCATGCAGATCGGAGTCCCTGAACCTGACCTTGACAGGTTGGGGAGTGGTGAGTCAGAGACAGATGTTCCAGCTGGAGTTGGAGGTGAGACAGAGACTGTAAGACAGCGGCCTCACCGGTCAAGACAACAGCCAACGATGCTGAGTTATGACACGTTAGGTCAGCCGACTTTGGTTCAAAGACACTGTAAGATAATTAAGACTCAGGCTATTGAGACAAGGGCCTTTTGGAGACCCTGGGCTGTTGGACTGTGTTAAAGACACTATTGACTTTGTGATTTGAACTGAAATGTCAGGAGACATTTAATTTTGTGGGGGAGAGTGTGGCACCTGGGTGTAGATAGAGGTAGAGAAATAGATGCCCCCCCATTTAATTTTTACTCTATAAAAAGGACACATTTGCTTGGGACAAATACTATTGCTCTTTTTGTTACTGTCAAATCATCTAAATGTGTGTTTTGGGTTGATATGTAGTTCCGCCAGCAGGGGGTGCTTGGTGCCTAACGCATTAGCAGCTGACGGCCAGAAGAAGAAGGCTAGTCAGTTGTAATGGCAGACTTTACAGCGAGTGCGCTCCGAGAGTAAACCTTTCTCTGTATTTCCACAGGTAAGCTGGTTGTAAACAACACTTAAATGATAGACAACAGTAGCAATAGATCATAAATGCCCAGTAGTGTCAAAGAGATCGAGCTAAAGAGTAGATCTTAAGGTTTGTGTCTGGTAGGATCAAATCGCCACACCGTTATTGTAGAATGGCGGATGCGCGTCCGTGGCGACCGCGGCGATTAATCAGACGAGTGTTTGTTTGTGAAAGCTAAGATGATGAGAGTAAACTGTCAAAGGAAGCAGATGTCTAGCACAGAAGCACGAGTGGCTGGCGAAGAGTATATTGGACAGAGTGAGTGTGTCAGGATAATGAGATGACATCAGAGCTAAGTGTAAAGCTAAGCTAAAGCACCAAGTGGGGGCTGTGTAGTAGTACAGACCCAGTTACTGAGTCGTGATTAAAGTCTATGGACTCTATATGCTTGTTATGTGTTTTAAAGCAAGGATTTATATTTTGTTTGTGTTTGCTAAAGTTTAACATGCCTGAAGTTTGTTTTAAGAAGAGTTAATACAATATAACAGTGTGTTTTGAGTTCTTAAAAGAATTTGTTTATTATGTGAATTTATAAAGTTATGTGTAAAACTGTGGCTACAGATACACCAGTATGGTGATCAGAGAGACTGTCCAGAAGTAATATGGTTTGTGTTTAACAGTATTACTGTAACATGTTATGCATAAGAAGCTGACAGCAGAAGAAGAAGGCTAGTCAGTTGTAATGGCAGACTTTACAGCGAGTGCGCTCCGAGAGTAAACCTTTCTCTGTATTTCCACAGTGTCTGGAAAAAAATAAATATGTTGCACGGGATCTGACTAGGCCCATCATTTCCGTCTGTGCTACAAATACAACATGATGTTTATTTTGTAAATTATGGTATAGATTCACAAAGGCCAAAGCAGGGTATGCCTTAGGGTGGAACCAGCGTATGATTCACAAGTATGAGTGTCCCTCAGTTTCTCAGTTAGATTCACCTCCTGCTAGTCATAACTGGTTTCAAAAGCACAAATATGCTCAGCTCAAGACTTTGCAACCGGACTTCATTAACTAAGGGGTCAGTGCTGACTCAGTCCATCTTTTCTGTATAGTCTGCAAGGTAGCAATGATGAGAGTGAATTTGAAATTTCTTAGAATAACAGTCTAAATTATGAGATTTTCACTTAGTTCTGACACCACGAGAATTAAGTGAAAGGTACTATCAAAGTGTGGCTTAGTATCCCAAGTTCTTTGGGAAACTTGGACACAGCTTTGTTTCTAACAGGTGAACAATGGCTGCAGGTTGATTTAGCTAATCAAGTGTTTGCTGAGTCAATCTTTTTAAATATTTCTAAATTCCCCAACTTTCAGATTATTCCAAAGTTTATGTAAAATCAGATGACCTGCCATTAGCATGCACTTTGTAACAGTGGAGAAGAAGAACTCCTTTATAATAGGAACAGACCATCAACAGTAGCAGGTTCAGGACCTACTCTTCTGAGACCAGTTGAGTGATTTTTGAAAAAAGGAAACAACTTGTGAGATGTACAGTTCAATACAATAATAATCATCAATAACAATTACTACATGTTGCCTTTTCTTGTTATTTCTTGCTCTGATATATTTGCATCACACCTGCAATACAAACTGAAGAGTAGCATTACACATCCAGACTGTTCTAATTTCACTGATAATAAAGCAGTTTCACACCCATTTCTTGATCCATTTTTAGTTCCCCAAATTCTCATAACGTCAACTGTTAGAGTCATAAACCCAAGAGAAGTGAAAATTTGATTCATACTTATGAAATCGATCTTCCATAGCATGGAGGCAGCTTTAATTAGGTCACAGGCATATTGAAATAAAGAACTGTTCTTTGTCTTGTCATAAACCACTGTTTAATTTTAATTGTGTTATGGTAACATACTCTATATATAAAAGCTGGATATAACCACAGTGCCACTGTCATGGTTCTATATGTTCCATCTGTTTCTTCTGTGTGTTAGCTCCCACGTTGTCCATTTATTTCTGCTTCCAGTTTTATTTACACAATGGCTTTTCCTTGTGTGTCCACTAGGTATGATCCTGGCATCATTTAAATGAGAAAAATAAATTAGCTAACTGGTCTAAAAGACAGAAAATTGTCAGAAAATATTCAAAAATGAGCACACTTTAAATGGATGGGTTAAGTTAAACGTTGGGCAAAATTATTTTGTGTGCATTTTAGGAGCTATATGAAACTAATAATCACATTTTTCATTAATCAAATTATGCTTTAAATGCTGCTGAAATACCAGCAGAGTTTGGCTAACCTTAACAACTCTAGCAGTAGTAGCCTTGGTTTCTTTAAAACCCAGTGTGCGCATATATGTAACGTATACCAGTTTATTCTGACAAAGCCTGCCTTTTTTAAGATATGAAAGTACTGCATTTGCTTACTTTCCACCATTTACAATTTCAAATCACAGAGAGTGAAAACACGAGAGCAAGCCAGTGCTAATGGCCAATATGTAATCGTTGAACTGGTAACTGCCATGCTACTTGGAAAAAAAAAAAAGAAGAATATGTTTAACCAACTAAAATTTCTGGCACCAGCTAGCAAGTGTAGCAGAGTTTAAAGGCTGTCCCAATTCAAAGGCACCTCAAAATGCAGCCCACAAATGCAGCCTTGTTCTTCCTGGATTTTAAGGTCGGTGTATCTTTGCTTGCCTTGCTGGCTGTCAGCTGGCCTGGAGAGAGAACACCTGACTCCTGTAACATAAAACACCTGCTGGCTTTCACCGCTCAGTGGAAGTTAAACACAGGTACCTAATGTCGATGTTTGGTTAATTTCAGTGTTTCATTTGTTTCTGAGTAAATCAGTTTAGCTGTGATTAAAGTTAAGCTTCCTTCCAGCATAGTTTTATTTAACTTTAATGTGTAGTTGGAGAGCTGTCATTATATTTTGAAATGAATCATTCACTCATCTTTATTCCTTGATATACCAGTGACTACACTGCAGTTCCTCAAGGACCTCCATCTTTTGTTTCCCCACCTGTGTCTACTCCTCCAATGATGGAGTAGAACCATCTCAAGGAGGATCAGAAGAAATGGACAGCATGTGAGTTAAATATGAGTGTGATAGCAAAGGATCTGAATACTTATGACCATGTGATATTTCAGTTTTTCTTTTTTATTAAATTTGCAAAAATTTCTACATTTCTGTTTTTTTCTGTCAAGATGGGGTGCTGAGTGTACATTACTTTTTTGATTTTAGCAAATGGCTGCAATGAAACAAAGAGTGAAAAATTTAAAGGGGTCTGAATACTTTCTGTACCTGCTGTAATATAATAATTATGATGACTCTGCACTGTGATCTAACCAAGACTCATAGCATAATTAATAGCTATCCTCTTCAAAGTTGTCTATTTGTGCAGTAATGCACCACTTCCAGTAGTCAGTTATGCACTTTTGCATTTGGTGCAAACTGTCCAAAATATCACATATGCAATTATGCAAACATGTCATAGTGCAAAAAGAGTGCAAACCACCATCTCTGGATGAAGGGAAAGTAACTTATGAACAAGAATGAGAAAACAACTGACTCTTTCCTGGAAATCATATTTTTTTTACAGCAGTGCAAAAAAAAAAAACATATGCTGTAGATTATGTGGAGTAAATAGAACAAACTGTTTCTGTGCTCTTTCCCTTCACTATAGGGGGATAGCACAAGCAGTATACTATATACTATAAGTATAAAGTTTAACTGCACTGGCAGGAACTAAGGATGTCCATGAAGAAAACAACCACATACTACATTGGGGAAAATGAACAAAAGGTTTACAAGCTCTGGAAGACAAAATATTATATTCTTAGTACAAAAAAAAAAAAAAAAGGCTGAAGATAGAGGTACCCAAGAACTGGGTATGCTGGGATTGACTTTCTCTGGCTGATTGTTTTTTTTTTTTTAAGGTTACATATTTTTTTACATTTTCTCTTAGGATGGAAAGGATATGGCTAGGGCCACTTATGGAATGAGTGGCTCAAAGCACTTTAGCCCAAAGCACTTTAACCATATATTCATACAGAAGTTTATTCTATACATTTTAATCACTTTATTTACCTCACACCAGTGGCCCATTTAGAATCACCAATTAACCTAATGTGCATATATTTGTACTATGGGAGGAAGCTGGAGGACCAGTGAAAACTCATGCATCAAACAGGGACATCATGCACAGTCTACACAGAGAGGGCTCAGACGGGGTTCAAACCAGGGTTCTTATTACTGTAAGGCTAACATTGCACCACCATGTCACTCAAATATGTGTATATAGAAAAATGAAATAGGAAAGTCTATAAGCTATTCTAATGAGTAGAAATATATGCATCCTGAAATCAGTCTTGGTGTGTTAATAAACTTTACATTCCTGTCATATTTAAGCTGTCACAATATTTGCTGTGCTGCTACACACATTTTTACAGTTTTGCAGTTGTAATGGTGAGAGAATGGCACTAACCCTTAAAGGTTTAGGTCTGTCTTTTAGAGATACTGTTTATTTGTTCTTAGCTTTCATGTTAGAGGAAATGAAAGCAAAGAACATTTTAGTTGAAATTGGCTACATTTCAACTAAAAACTAGTGTAACTACACAACAGCAGAATATGATTTTCTAGCTGTGAATCTGCTTTTGCACTAAATTCAAATCAGCTTCCAGGAGCTGCCATTATGGCCAGTGACCTTTTTCTTTGAGCTAGTTCTGTGTGTGCTTCATTTTACAACTGGTGCATCAACATGGTTTACTGATGTAGATCTTCACTCTTGCACATACCAGGTAACTCAATTTACTGTTAAGTAGATTAATCAGAGAAGCACGTGCGTTTGCAGCTCTTTTTTAAAGATGCTTTGCAAAACTAAACAATGAAACTAGCTTCTTGTGATAGGTTTTCGCACATGCAGAGGCTGACAGCTTCTGATTATATGCATGCACTTCATAGTAAACCATCCCGAAACAATGACAGCAGCAGAAATAAACCACTGTTTTCCGGGTGACTGTAGTGCTGACTGTAACTTCAGTCAGCTTTGTAAAAAATGGGGTTTAACCCCCACAGAGTGTTTCCAGGCAAAACACAGATGTGACGTCAGGACACTGAATGTCACAACATCAGCACTTTCACTGTGATCTATCTCAAAATGTGCTTGCAAAATTAGCTGTTTTCCACTGTTTGTGCCTTATCACTGCATATTAGGTGCCACGGGGCTGAGAGGAATGCAGAGATGAAACTACAAAAATGATTGTTAAATTCCAAAGAGAAATAACAAATCAGCAGTAATGTTAAATATAAAAAGTTTCTGATGATGTGAAACTTGAAGGCTTTGATTGCATCATGCACTGTATTCTAGTGCAGGCTGCAAAAGAAAAGGACTGGAATTATGTTTTAAAGGTCTTTCAAAGGCTTTACAGGCTTTGTTTACCTTGTTAAATGAAACAAACTGTCTTTTTCCCACCTGTATAAGAAATATTCATAAGAAGATAGGAGACAAAGGAGGCATGGAGAGTTGCCAGGAAGCTATTTATTGCCAACAGAAAATGCTGTTTTCTGTTTTGCAAAAGTGTGAAGAAAGTCTTTTAAAAATGCATAACTGACATACTGTGGTTACTATTCTTTTGACTATAAATAGGTAAATTTCAATTAAAAGCTTCAGGCCCACCATGTAGCAGTACATTTAACTAAACATAGTTCAGTATTAATGAAGACAACCAGTGAATTCTTTGTCATACAGTTTGTTTTAGCCTTGAAATCAGTCTGGGTCTCTGTATTTTACTTGCTGCAAATAGCATAAACAGTATGTTTCATCCTACACTAGATGTACCTTTGCTTCTGTCTCAACCACTTATTTCTGAATCAGGCTGGATTAAGGTGTTCTTTGGACCCTCCGCAATGGTCAATAACAGTGCAAGGCAACGAGAATAACGTTTCCTCTTGTGATGAGGCAACACTGTTTTGGCAAACAAAAACATTCATTATGCTACAAGGTTGTGGAGCAGCAATAGTTTCTGTACTGCTCATCCCACTCACAGCTTTGTGTAGTCACTCTCCTCCCATACAGATTTTCACTGTGGGACAACATCTTGTTCTGCTGTCTGGTTTAGGGTTAGTGGTGAATCCTGCTGTGTTTTGTCCCTGTCTGTCTAAACTCTGCTGTTTGTGGCTGCCTCTTTCTGAGCCTGGTTCTGCTGGAGATCTCTTTCAGTCAAAAAGGAGTTTTTCCATCCTACCATTGTCAAACACTGCTCACAGGAGATCATCCAACTATTGGAGTTTTTTCTGTGATATTGTAGGGTCTTTACCTGGTAATATAAAGCACCCTGAGGCAACTGCTGTTGAGAACTGATGGTATATAAAATGGAACTGAACTGCATACATGCATACTCTCAGGTCACTAGGAAGACAAAGGAACAGTGCACTTGTTTGACATGATTTTAACTTAAACCAGGAGGAGGAGAAATTTTATGCATGTAAATCTCTATTTCAAAACAGAAATAAAATTCAGTAATAACATGTATACAGGACAATTTTTGCATTATTCAGAAAATTGGGTACAATCATGAATAAAAAAAATCATATTAACAATGTTTCAGTGAATAATAATTTTGTTTTGTTTTGTTTTATGTTTTACAGACTTTGCACTGTTATCTAAATCTTGTAGGGAAATTCAAAAGCCACAGAATTCAAACTAAATATTCACCCAGCAAAAGTTTCCACATGAACAAGTTATTTGTGCATGTTATTTTCCACCCTATATTCACCCGCCAAAAGCCTGAATGTTTGTATTTTGTCTCAGAGGCACATGTTTTAGGCCATGTTATTTTAAAATATGACATGTTTTATGAAAAATAAACAAAATTATTAAAAGCAAAACTATTTTCTCTGAGCTGAATGATCTCATTTTGGAATCAGCACTGGATGAAAAAGCTTCAGTGGATGGATATTTTGGTGGTGTTTCTACTAGTAAAACACAGAATTTTGGCAACTTTGTCATTTTGGTTTTGCTGAGTATGAGCATAAGCACCAGCTCTTATTATTCATAGAACTTGACAGAATGTTTGACTCTCATCTTTATTTGCATGTTGTGAGATATTGTTCTGGAGCACTTATTCTTCACATCCGTTGAATAACATAAACATGATTCTTAATTTTCTCTTTATTGTTGATGTTTAAGTGATTTTCTTTAAAATGGCATTGACTGGTGTCAGGTCTTACCATGTTTTCCTTTTCTCTGCCTTTTGTGATGTTTTCAGATTCAGTTTGGATTGGATTCATTTTAGAGCCTATTTATTCATTCTTTTATTTCTTTTAGAATTTTCTTCTTTTATTTCAAGAAAAAAGGATGCCATTAGACCAAGTCTAAACAGGTTTATTAAAATCATAAAAAATTTAATTAATGTTTTTCTCAACGTTCCTGCAGAACCACAACCACGTTGCCATCTCTCTTACCGGCAAAACATCATCATCATTTCCTGTGCTGCTACACAGTTTCCATGACAGTAGAGGGAAATATAAAGATGAGTTTCACTCATTTTGATGTGTTTCTATAAAATTTGCTCACTGTGAGGGTGTGTGATCACAAGCTTAAAGATAACTTTAACTGCCTGTGGCTTTCTATCTAGCAGTTAGAAATACTGTAGGATGTTCCTGACTCACTGTATGATAGGATGGATTGTGTTGATAGCTCTCAGCCTCTGCCTGCCCGTGTGGAATGGTGAGTATAAACAGCCTTTTACTAATGGGATAGTGATATTAGTAACACTTTTTCAAACATTATTTTAAATTAATTGAGAAGAAGACATTCAAATCACTTTAAACACTACTACCAACCGCAGATAAAGGTAAAATGGTTACCACAGTGATATAAAACAGTTGCTAATGAAGCTTTGAAACCTCTAAGGGACAACTACAGTGGAGGGCAGTAGCAAAAATATATAGCACCTGAAAGAGTTCTGCCAGTATTAGTTGGGACACGAAGGATTTGTGTCGCAACTAATAGTGACAATTCAAATTCAAACAAAGTTACAATTTCCATAGTACAAGAGATGTGAAATAGCTTGGAAGCTACTGGAGATAGAAAGCCTTTAATCTCACATGAAGATCAGTGTTTACGTGTCAAGCAGTCACTTAGTTTCTTAAGAGTCAGCAACAGTGATATGCATAACATCTAGAGTTCTGATGGCAGGAAAGTGACAAGTGCAGGTGGAGAGAACCATGTACTTGGTATTTTCTGCATTTAAAAGTCAGTGATTAAAAAGTGATACATGGAAAATCATTAAATACATGTGAAAACTGTAGAATATCTGGATCTCCAGTAATATTTCTCTGTGGACAGATATGTCCTCAGCTGAACAATATTGTCACGCGCTCCCAGGTTTACTGCTCCTTGTGGCTTTAGGCACCTGCATTCTGTCTTTATTATAAGGTATCATGCAGCGGTTCTAGCTTTTAAACTGCCAGCCATAGTGTAAAAGTGAACCTTGGCAAGTGATGCTTGACTTCATTCCAATGACTACCATATCACCTAATTGGAAATTTAATGTAATATTTATGTCATTTCAATGAGCATCATGAACAGTTCCATTGTCTGATAACATAAATAAATACAATTAATGAAATTTCTTATGTAAGCTTGGAATAATTTGGACATATTAAATGCCATTGTTCAGCAGTCCTTCTGTATTGAGATGCTGAATTTAACTAACAATTTGACAGACATTTAAATACAGGGAAAGGAGGGGAGAAGACAAGGCAAAAAGGTTGCATATGGAATTTGCCCATGAGACCCAGGGTTTCTGTGAGTGTCTGAATGGACAAAGCACCAGCTTACAACATACTTGACATTATATTGTATAAAACTACAAATAAAATTTAGTGACTTTTTCATTGAAGGTGTTGGAATAGCCTGCCAAACATTTCTCCACACTTTAACCTTCTGTTGAATCTACACTGGAACCTTAAAGCACTAAAAGCACACAATTTTTCTGACTGTTCTGCAAGTTATGGAATGATCTATACCTAAAAACTGCAAAAATGCTCCCATGACTTTATTATTTTGAGGTTATTTTTTCTCTGTGCTCAATGGAAAACCAATTTAAGCATGTTTAATCTGAGCTAGCTCATCACCATTTAACCAAGATTTAGGAATCACTTGGTTTGTTGTTTTTGTTGATAGGAGCATGTAGGAACCCTGCAGTTTCACTCTGATGGCAGGACTCGGCTATGTTTAGCTGAATGTTTTTTTAAAAAAAAATAGTAATATGGGTTTTTACAAGGCATGGAAAGAAATATAAGACATTAATGGCTTCAGCTCATGAGTTGTTGTCTTTTCATTACTACTAATAATTACTTATACTCTTTCTCCTGCCAGCTACAAAGGTGACCCAGACCTACAGAGTGGTGAGCACCAGCGGTGTGGCACAGATTCAGTGCGTCATCCATCCCCAAAGCCTGAAATACCAATACCCTGAGGAGGCCAGAGTCACTGTGCTGAAGGGGCTCCATGGCAACCAGGAACTCTGCTCATCCATCCTCAACTTTACAGACCACAGGGAGACACGTATGGTGCAAAAGGGAGAGGTATTTTGAGTTTCTGCCAGTTTGCCTGTTAAGATTGATTATCTATAACAGCGTTACCAAGGGCATCTGCCACTGCTCTTTTTTTTTTCCTGCTAGTGACATAAGACATTATAGCAGTTAGGTTAAAAAAACATAAGGAAAAGGAAACATTTAATTACAACTGTATACAATTCTTACAAATTACAAAGAAAGAACGGTGAAACTTGTACAGAGAATGCTGAGGAACACTGATTTCCTGTATGCTTCAGGTGCAGTGTACTGCTGAGACCACACGTGACACTGTAGAGGTGACTCTCTCTGGACTGAATGCCACTGACACAGATATGTATCGCTGTGAGATTCAGATCTTCTACCCACCACCATACCTGCGGCTTACTGGCAACGGCACACTCATTCATGTCCTAGGTAAGACAACCACATTTGCATGTTTATTCACTGAGTTGAACAATTTGGTGTACATATCTTTTTTCAGTCAAATTCTCTATATACTTTCCATTTGTCCACAGATAGTGTTAGCTGCCCTGTACAAGAAACTCAGAGACAAATTCACCACCAGGGTGAAGAAGAGGAAGATGATGAAGAGGCTGATAACATGGCACCAGTCAGCGTTCCTGTGGTTGTTCTGGTGATAGCGATCATTTGTGTCTTAAGCATCATCATCTACTTCCAGGTCAGAACATTATTATGTTTATTTTGTCCTCATAGTGATTGTGATTAATGATTATTTTAATAAGTAGCATTCAAATTACCCTCCTCCAACACTTTTTATTTAACTGTTACTACTTTATTGATATCACTGTCATTGCAAACAGTGTGTTTTGTGGCATTTATAGTGTAGATCAGGTCAATAATTATTAATTAGCAAGCTCCCTTGCAGGCCCCCAACAGCAAGGTAATCGGTTCTAATTTCTTAGGGGGAATATTGACTTATTAAAGAGCAACAACAACCGGAACTTTTGAGTTTTTTGACCACGCTTTAGAAGTTCATTAGCTGCAAGCCACTTGTCACTGATGTTTCGCCCATTTACCCCTTTAGTTACAGAACATTTCCAAATGGCGGGGCAGCCACAGTGCCTTACAGTTGGGAATGTGTGAAGGCTGAAATGTAAGGAAATGCAGAAGGTTCAGTTTTCAGAATTTTAAGGTATAAATTGTTAGCGCTGGGCAGGCTGTTCTATATATCTTGGCCATATGTGGCATTCTGTGTTCTCCACATGCTTTCCAGCTCAGCTCCCTGTTGAAATTTCCCTCTCAGGACATTCAGTTCTCTTTTTGATTTTGTAAACTGGAGTAGCAAAACTATTAAGACTTTCAGTTTGTAGAGTTTTTTTTCTCCATTTTGACAACTTTACAGGAACCTCACAGATACGTTGCAGAACATGGCCTAGGAACCTTCCTCCTCTTTACACTAGTTTCCCCCAATTGTTTCCTGCCAACCACTTCTCAGTGTTTAAGCTTGCTAATCAGTTCAGGCATAAAGCCACCAAAGTAGGTCCAGCTTTACACTTTCCATAAGCCTCTACTGTTGCAGTCATCTTTTCCAGCCTCATAGCTATTACTCTACACTGCATATTAACCACTTAAAGCATAGATAATTATTGTCTGGTGTTTAATCCATTAACATCTGTATGTTATCCATTTTCAGACTGTCCAGTGTGAACGAGGGAAGAGAGAAATTTTTAGACTGGGGCCTGGCATGCTTCATAAGGTGGATGATGCTTCATTTCCATGTGAAAACATTGTTTGTAATATGTGAACACATATCTGAAATTTGATCTTGGAGCAGATTTTCTTTTTTCTTCTGGCCTAGAAGCATTAGCGTGATACTGACTGATTCTATACAGTGGGTGGGTTAATTGTCACCTCTATTATGATTGAGGAAAAACACCAAAATACCATTTTGCTGTCTGTATATATTTTACTTATTAAGTAAATAAATAATGTTTACATTCTTGTAAACTCAAATTACAGTAAAAAGCTGTAGCTTTGATTAAGTTTCCTTTTCTATTGAGTTTAGATGTAAAACACCTGCATTGTGCACAGCTTGAATGGAAGATACAGTAAATGCAATGCTTGGAATAATTAAGGTGTTGTCTGTGAGTGCGTAGATAGCTTATTAGCTTATCTTATTTTTGCAACTATTGAGGTTGTTGCAATGGAAAGCAAATATTCATGTATTCATGTTGGATATTAAGGAAAAATAAAGTTTTTTAACTTTAAGTTGCACTTTTGTCATTTATAAAAAATATAAATTTATGATATGAGACATTTTTGGACTGAACAAACATTTTAATAGTTCCCATAACTTTATAGCAGTCTCTCCTTTATTTTGTGTCTTCACTATTATGGCTCATCAACATTCTTGGAAACCTGCTTTCTTTTAGCACCTACTTAGTCATGAATACTGTTGGACTTGCCTTTTTCTCTGCAGCTTTCCAAGTGGCCTCTTCATGGTTCCAATTTGCATGTTGGATTCCAAAGCACTTGAAGCTGTCTTCGGTGTCTGCAACGTTAGCTTCTGGTAGTGCAATCCCCTCAGTTCTGACTACCTTCTTTCTCTTTGTTACCATCCAACTATACTTCTCCAATGTGAATGACATTCCAATGTTATTGCTGTAGATCCTAGTGGTATGGATCTTTAAATCAATATCTTGTTCAATTCCCGCTCATCTTAGCTGGTATGATGCTTGATAAGAGTTTCCATGTTGCACTAAGGCAGGTTACTGGCTGGTAATTGGATGGGACCGGTCCCTTTTGAGGATCCTTGGGGATCAGGACTGTCTGGCCTTTAGTCAGCCATTCCAGGTGTGTCTTAGCCTTTAGCAGCTGGTTCATTTGTGCTGCCAGGGGTTCATGGTGTGCAGTTAGCTTCTTTAGCCAGTAGGTGTGAATCATGTCGGGGCCTGGTGCTGTCTTCATATGTGAGACTTTCTTGGATGTCTGCCACTGTGATGGTTACTGGAGCCTATTCAGGGAGGTTGCTGTGGTCTGCTCTTAGATCCACAAGCCACTGAGCATTGTGTGTTGCATCTGTCATAGTCCGGCTCAAGGGCCATAACAAATGATGGGAGAGACACCAGAGGGCCATCACACATCATTCTCCCATACAGTGTATCACAAAAGTGAGTACACCCCTCACATTTATGCAGGTATTTAAACATATCTTTTCATGGGACAACACTGACAAAATGACACTTTGACACAATGAAAAGTAGTCTGTGTACAGCTTTTATAATAGTCTTCATGTAGAGCAACAATTTGTCTTTTAAGATCCTCAGAGAGTTCTTTGCCATAAGGTGCCATGTTGGAATTTTCAGTGACCAGTAAGAGAGAGTGTGAGAGCTGCACTACAAAACTGAACACACTTGCTCCCTATGCACACCTGAGACCTAGTAACACTAACGAGTCACTTGACATTTTGGAGGGGAAATGACAAGCAGTGCTCACTTTGGACATTTACGGATGTAGTCTCTTAGGGGTGTACTCACTTTTGTTGCTGCGGTTTAGACATTAATGGCTCTATATTGAGTTATTTTGAGGGAAGAATAAATTTACTCTTTTATATAAGCTGCACACAGACTACTTTGCATTGTGTCAAAGTGTCATTTTGTCAGTGTTGTCCCATGAAAAGATACACTTAAATATCTGCAGAAATGTGAGGGGTGTACTCACTTTTGTGATACACTGTATGTTCTTCTAGTATTCCGCCATCTCCAGCCTTGTTGCTGTTCTCATATTTTTCCCCTGCCACTAAGTGCATACCTTGGACGGTTCAGTGGAGAACATCTGGTTTATTCTCCTGGCTTCTATCTCTCTGGTATACCTCTTCAGATGGTTAGCCAAGACTGTGATTCTTTGCTTGGCAGTCTCTGAGGCCTCAGGTACGGAAAGCCTATTGTAATTCTTAGCCCTGACAGTTGTGTGATGGTCTGGGGCTGCTTTGCTGCTTCAGGACTTTCACAACTTTTGTTTTTTTAAAGGGCAGGTACCCTGGTATTGACAGGTACCCTGGTCATGTAGCTGGAACAGGTGGGAAACTGAAATACCATATGTGCAATCAGCTACAGGTTGAGATACCTCCCACTACATCATTAGCCCTCTTTTTTCTTGTGTGTGTGTGTGTGTGTGTGTGTGTGTGTGTGTGTGTGTGTGTGTAAACGTGCATGCCTGTATCTGTGTATCTGTGCAGACATGAGGACATGCATGTGATTTTTCCCAAATCAAAAGTGGTGAACTTGACTCAAGAAAGAGAAAAAGTCACCAGCAAAATGCACCTCAGGGAAACACAGCATCCAGATATCTAAACAAGGATAAAGAGATTAGCAGAAACCAAATGAGGCAAATGAGGCACCCCCATTCTCAACAAAGTCAGCAGAATTGCCAGAGTCCAAACATCCCAAGCATGGTGATAAGAACCCAAGTGGCTGCAACTTACATCAAAGGCCAAGAAGTAGTGGACACCTGTATGCCAAGGCAGAAACATGCAGTAAGGTCTACACCAGTGCCTGGGGCCCTCGCCAAGACTCAATAGAGGCCAGAGAGCATAACCTGGTCACACCCAGGCAGCACGGACACTCAAAAAAAAAAGAGCCCACAGCACCGCATGAGCCGAGGGACACCGTGCAGACCCATGAGGAACACCAGCCAGCACAACCAGGGCACCTGGGCACAGCTCCTGTGGCACAGGACAACCAGATCCACAGGATATGTGAGAGTGGTGTAGGGCATGTATGACAACAGTGTGACAATGGTGAAGCATGCAAGTATGACAAATAGCTTCAAGATGGGGGTGGGATTACATGGGATTAGCTCTTAGCCTCTTGTGATGGACAGGTTCAATTAATTTCAATTCACTTTATTTATAAGCACCAAATTACAAAGGGCTTTATAGTGTAATGTAAAGACCTTAAAATAGTACAGAGAAAACCCCAACAATTAGGTGACTCCCTATGAGCAAGCACTTGGCAACAGTGGGAAGGAAAAACCTGGGTTCAGAATAGAATAAAATAGAATGTCTTTATTGTCATTAGTAGTAATAGTTAGGTGGCCCTTTCACACCTAGGTGTGAAAAAAGCCCTGCACGTGCATGAGAGGGCGTGTGCGCGTGCGTGTGTGTCCGTGCGTGATTGATTTATGATAATGACGTACAAGGTGTCCGATCAAAACAATCGAGCTCACTGTCTCTTCCTCCTGCCTCTCCTTACAAGGGTTTTTCCCAGACGGTCATCAAAGAGGTTCAATCTCACAACACAGTGGTTAATTAAAAATACAAAGGTAAATAATCTAATATCCGAGATCACCTGTTGAGCATAAAACAGACAACACAGTGATTAATTAAAATACTATGGCGAAATAATAGCCAATGTCCGACCTCGCCACTGGGCTGTTACGCTACATCATTTACATACAGAAAGCCGGCTGGCCCAGGGCGCACATCAAAGGTTAAAAATATCTGTTACCAGATTCAACCTGAAACCCATGTTTTTATTTACAACGCCACAATCTGGCGACAATAGATGGTTGTAGTGTTTAGCATTTTCACATTTCAGCGCTAGATTCTTAAATCGCTTTGTGATTATTTTTTAATCTGATTTTCCCATCGGCGACTTTGTCAGGAAATAACAACGCACACGTGTTGGAGTATCCATTCTTCCATGGTAAACAATGGGATCGTGAAAAAAAAAAAAACGACTGGGACGGTTTCAAAACAGTGGATCGTTCACTCATACAAAAGGGCGGTGCCTTATAAAACAGGGGTAGTGGGAAGGCCGTCTCAAACCGTGGTTGTGAAGAGGTTCGCGTGGTTTCTTTTTTTTTTTAAACTGACTCCGGCGCATCGCTACACTCTGTCTTTTAAATGGATTCAGGTAAGCATATTCTTTTACACAAAATTATGTGATCCAAACTGTATTCTGTATAGCAACTCATTTCTTTTTTAAAGAAAAATAAATATAATAATGGTACGTTTGTGTATTTTGTGTATATCCAAGATGGCGGCGCGCACAGACGCAGCGGCTCACGGCTCTTCCTCTCTGTGCTCTTTTTTGTACTTTTTGTATTTCATATTTGTTAGTTTTGGTGCATTTGTCTCCACAAACAACTGCTACACACGCCAGGATCTTGTGGACATTGGCTACCGGCACAAGATATCAGTATCGAGTGATTTTCACTACACTCATAACATCCCAGACGACATAGCGAGACCGCCGGGTGCTCCGTGGATTGTTATCGGGTCTGGAAGGCGCCGCCGACAGCGGAGGGAGAGGAAGCAGAAGCGGGGCTGCAGGTCCGGCTTTATGCTGAAGCTGAAACGCCAAGCACACAGGCCTCCTCTGCCGAGCCTGTATCTCTCCAACGCCAGGTCCATGGTAAATAAAACGGACAACCTAGAGTTAGCGCTGGCTGGAAATCGCTATGTTCTTGACTGCTGTGTAATGATTATCACCGAGACCTGGCTAAACCCGCAGATTCCCGATGCTAGCATGCAGCTAGCAGGCCGCACTCTGCTACGCGGAGATCGGACCAAGGACTCCGGTAAGAGCAGGGGAGGGGGTCTCTGTATTTACGTGCATGAGGACTGGTGTAACAACGGAACAATCATAGACAAACATTGTTCCCCAGACCTCGAGTACAGTACATGTCTGTAAGATGTCGGCCTTTTTTCTACCCAGAGAGCTAACAGTAGTGATCGTCACAGCTGTGTATATAGCTCCTGATGCTAATGTTAGCATGGCGCTCTCTCTCCTGCTGACCACCATTAATGAACAGCAGCGGGTCCACCCCGACGGTGTTCTTATTATCGCGGGAGACTTTAACAAGGCCAACTTAAAGACTGTACTCCCGAAATTCCACCAACATGTCAAATGTTCTACAAGAGGGGAGAACACTCTTGACCATGTTTACTCCAACATTAAGCCCCCTTACACAGCCAAACCCCTCCCCCACCTCTGCCAGTCCGACCGTCTTTCCCTGCTGCTCACCCCAGCATACACCCCCCTCAGACGGAGAGCCAGGCCTACTATAAAAAAGCATTACAACCTGGCCTGAAAACGCACTCTCCGACCTACAGGACTGCTTTGCATACACAGACTGGGACTTATTCGAACACGAGGACCTAGAAACATTCACAGGGACGGTACTGGACTACATTAAGTTCTGTATCAGAAATGTGACTGTTAGCAAAAACATCCGGGTTTTCCCTAACCAGGAACCCTAGATGAACAGCCAGGTCCGTTCACTCCTCAAAACCCGTGATGCTGCCTTCAGGTCAGGCGACAGAGCTCTGTACAGTGCTGCTCGAGCTGACCTGAAAAGAGGAATTAAAAAAGCCAAGACGGACTACAGGAGGAAAATAGAGTCCCATCTGTCCAGCAATAACACACAGGAGGTGTGGCAGGGCATTCACAAACTTCAGAGGCTGTGATGTGACTGCAGGAGACCTGAGTGTGTCACTAGCAGAGGAACTTAACTGTTTCTTTGCTCGCTTTGAGACACCTCAGGACCACCCATCTGCTCCAGTCCTGCCCCCCCCCCACCAGGCTGCACCCCACTCACCGTCCAGGAGCATGAGGTACGGCGCGTGCTCCTGGCAGTGAACCCCAGGAAGGCTGCCGGACCAGACGGAGTACCTGGCAAGGTGATCAGAGCGTGTGCCCACCAGCTCACCCTGATTCTCACCAGGATTTTCAACCTCTCCCTGGCCCAAGCAGTCATCCCCCCCTGCCTAAAAACAGCCACAATCATCCCCGTGCCCAAAAGGTCATCTGTCACCAGCCTAAATGATTACCGCCCTGTGGCCCTCACACCGGTAATCATGAAGTGCTTTCAGAGGCTGGTTCTCCAGCACATCAAAGACCATCTGCCCCCCACTTTCGACACCCATCAGTTTGCATATCGTGCAAACAGATCCACAGAGGATGCCGTCGCTGTAGCTCTCCACTCTGTGTTGAGCCACTTGGAGCAGCAGCAGAGCTACGCTCGCATGCTCTTTGTGGATTACAGCTCAGCGTTCAACACAATCATCCCGGACATTCTCACCACCAAACTGCACACCCTGGGCCTCCCCCCTCTCACATGTTCCTGGATCAAGGACTTCTTAACCAACCGGCCCCAGACTGTGAGACTTGGCCCCCATCTCTCCTCCACCCGCACACTGAGCACTGGCTCCCCACAGGGCTGTGTGCTGAGCCCCCTCCTGTACTGCCTCTACACCCATGACTGCAGTCCGGCCCACAATAACAACCTCATCGTCAAATTTGCTGACGACACCACAGTGGTCGGACTCATCTCAAAGGGAGATGAGGCAGCTTACAGAGAGGAGGTCCTGAAGTTGACAGCCTGGTGTTCAGAGAACAACCTGGTACTGAACACCATGAAAACCAAAGAGATCATCATCGACTTCAGGAAGCACAGGACTGACCCAGCTCCCCTCTACATCAACGGCGAGCGTGTGGAGGGTCCACACCTTCAGGTTTCTTGGTGTCCTCATCTCTGCTGATCTCTCTTGGTCAGATAACATCACAGCTGTTATCAAGAAGGCTCAGCAGCGACTTCACTTCCTGAGGATCCTCAGGAAGAACAACTTGGACTCAAACCTGCTGCTGACCTTCTACCGCTCATCCATTGAGAGCCTGCTGACATACTGTATCACAGTATGGTACGGCAGCTGCACTGAGGCAGACAGGGTCAGGCTTCAGAGGGTAGTCAAGACAGCACAAAGAATCGTTGGCTGCACTCTCCCCTCCCTGATGGACATCTACACCTCCCGCTGCATCAGCAAAGCCAGGAACATCATCAAGGACAGCTCACACCCTGGCTTTGACCTGTTTGACCTGCTGCCCTCTGGCAGGCGCTACAGGTGCATCAAAGCCAGAACAAACAGACTCAAGAACAGTTTCTTCGCCAGAGCAATCACCACCCTGAACTCTCACACTCACCCACTGTAACTGTGCAACACCCACATCTCTTTGCAATATTAGATTATTCATACTGAACAATATCTAACATTCCTATATTGTGTAATATCCAGTATTCATTCACTAGTGCAATATTCATCATCTTCATTATTATATGGATACACTTATTTACTTTTCTTACAATGTACAGATGCACCGATGTATGTATATATTTTTATACATTCTATTTTTTGTATATTTTATACATTGTTATTTTCTGTATATTTCTTGATTATACTAGATTATAATATTTTTATTTTTATTTTAGAGAGTTTGATTTTCTGTTGCATGGCACTGAACAGGAGTGGCCCTCCAATCTCATTGTACATCCTGTATAATGACAATAAAGGCATTCTATTCTATTCTATTCTATTCTATATTACATTAATGATAACTAATGATGCTTGTTTTCCAGACGTTAAAACTTCACCACCTGCTACACCACCAACATCACCACTGCCACATCACGGGTGATGACTGTTCCTCCTCCTCCTGATTCTTCAACTTCTTCACCTCCACCATCTCACCAAATACCTGAAGAGCAACTGTCGCGGTGTGGGGTCACGGCTGTTGAGCTCGCCACACTACGCATTCTGTGTAAGGCCGTGCAGAACTATCATGAAGGGATATGCTACGGATGTCAACTCAAACACCCTAGCCATGATCAGCACAGCTGTAAGCAGGATATTCCTGATTTCTTCTATGCTCCCCATTATGATGAAGTGATGAAAATATTCTGGACAGATCGTCTCATTCCTGCCATTCGACTCTTCTTGTGGTCCAACAGTCTGGACGACGCACGTAAGTATTTCACATGGATTGTGGAAGCTCAGGTGTCTGAATTGATGCACGCATTAAACATCACAGATGCAATAGACAGTTTGTATCCTGAACTGAGGGAGGAGTATTTCTTTGACGACTTACCAGCAGAGCTTCTCATGGTGGAAAACTACTGGTTAGGCAAACACAGACTGTGTATGTAATGCATACTGTGTATTTTTGGTTTATGGGGTTGAAATAAAAATCAATGTTAAAAACTGTACAGGCTGCTCATTTTTAACTCTGCATTCCTCACGGAAAACAGTGCAATATATGTTTAAACATCCTTTCATTCATTCATAAAACATCACATACTATGCCCCAAACAAAAAAAAACTATGGTTAAAGCAATAGCTGTGTATTTTCCTATCTAAGGGGGGTTCTTACAGCATTCTTGTATTCTATTTGTTATCACATCTGCATTTTCTTAAAAAACACTAACCGACTCTAATTTTCAGGTACAAAGAGGTCGGCACTCACACAATGCTCATTAGGTGAACTCTCACTCATGTACACTTTAACTATTCATCCCAATTACCAGGGTGTGTGTTACTTTAGTTTCTGTTTTTAAAATCCACAGTTAAAACTTTCTGAATACTCTGTTTTTTATTCAATCATAATAATAAATCCATCACCACTGTGAAAAGAATTATTGCATTAGTTTCTCATCATCCAACAACATTATAAATTTGACTCGATAAAGTCAGAACATAAAGTAAAACATCACAGGTTTAGATTAGTATTACTCAAATAGATGTACGTCCCTAATAAACACCTAAAAAAACCCCCCAAAGTCTCAGTCATGTGAGGCCTTAATTGTTTTTATTCATAAAGAATCAAAAACTTCACATGCACCGTTGTTTTGATCAAATGTAAGCTCGACAAGAACCCATGACAGGAGGAGTTGAATAACATCAGGAGCTATTTCCCTAAAACACTAAGGAGTGTAGAAGATCATTTAATCATTAAAGATATGTATTTTTCACACACTTTAACCACAGTGTGCATTGAATGATACCATAATGTTCTGTATCACCCCTCCTATGACCACCCGCCATTCCTATGTACGATTTAAAATCCACAACTTGATGGTTAAGCCTGTCTTTTGACCTGGATAAATAAAGCTTAAACTACTTGATATTTTACCCAAAAGCATCTACACCAGCTTTCAGCATCATAGGGCGTATCCTCTAACCGCATGCCTGCAAAAAGACTCTAAAGTCAGCACAGAAACATGCTGTGGAAACATCACAACTTAAAATATGTTTGTTTTTTTCTGTATCGTAGTCTGCATAGTGCACACAGGGTTAGAGGCAGTCAATGATGGGCCCCGTCAGAGCAAAGGATCATGGGAGTTCTCATTTCGGTGTTTATGTGCTTAGTTACAATGTTGTCAGCTATGTTTTGCTGTTTTCTCTCATCGATATTATTAGTTTGAGATGTGAATTACGCACGTTGTCAGGTATGGAGGTTAGCTAGTTAATGGAACACTGTGACCGTGATGGCTGTACCCGCTAATGGCCTAGGGTCGCCGTGAGAGTTTCGGCGCACACTCGTGCTTTGTGCAAACAAAGCCGCATTTTCTGTATGGGATCACAAGCGAGTCTGCAGGTATTGCAAAGTTAGCAGCAGAATCTCTGAGTTTACTCTTGTACCAGGCAGTCCCACAGGCTTTTGTGATCTCCTTTAATGAGTTGAGCAAACAGCTTTGTTGTAAAAACCAAAGAAATCCCGGTTGTATTAAGAAATATCAGACTATGCTCAAACTAGGGAGTCCTCGTGAACAATCCTATATCAACATTCCCCCCGCACGGTTAAGACAGAAAACAGAATTTCATGCTCATCATAAGCTTTGCGCGATGAACAGTACAATGTTTTTCCATGTTAAAGCGTGGAGTGTCGGCTATGTTTTGCTGCTCTCTCATCGATATTATTTGTTTGAGATGTGAATTACGCACGTTGTCAGGTATGGAGGTTAGCTAGTTAATGGAACACTGTGACCGTGATGGCTGTACCCGCTAATGGCCTAGGGTCATCGCGGCTGTTTCAGAGCACGACTCTGTTTCTTGTTAATAAAGTTGCAGCGCCTGGCTATGATCAGTGAGCGCATGTCAGAAATTCTAAAATCAACTCATAATCTCTGGTGTTTTTTGTATTTGAGTGTGCCACAAACTTTTTGTGTGCTGCGTTAGTGGATTGTGCAAACAGATTTGTTGTGAAGAAAAAAAAAACAACTCCCGATTGTATTAAAAATATCAGATTGTGTATTATACAATGAACCATTATTATGTATGCTTCATGATAGCTGATATATCAACTGATATTAAAAATATCAGATTCTGCATTATACCAGTGAACCTTTATTATGTATTGTGGCGAGCTTCAGTCACAGAAGAAGGAGACCTTGTAGCTTTCTGCTATTCCTGTAGCCACCAACTGGTTGCCCTCAGGAACTGCACTTTTATTAGCACAAGCCAGAACAGCTATACAGGAAAAAGTAGCCCGAGGTCATCGGCCATCATAGCCATATCAGTCATGGTGGCCAATTATCAGTCACCTTTAACAACCATGTGCAACTGACATCATGAACCAAAACCCACAGTAAGACCAACACAGCATCACTGACTAACTAAAGAACACCAATAACTAATAACACCCAAACATCAACGTAACAGTCCCATGAGTCCTTGCTCAGTGGCATCTCCCATTGGCTGCCACATAGCCCCCACCAGAAGGGGTTAGTTGTCCCCGACAACCCCATCGCCCAACACAAAGTCTCTCAAATGTCCTGGAGCTCGTCTTAGACAAACAGGCTGCCTAATACCAGCAGGGGGGGCGTCGTCCTGGTTAGAACATGGGGTACCACCAGCACCCCCTTCTCCAACGGTCGGTGAGGCAAGGGGCTGATATGGTGAAAGTCTGTCCTGGTGCAACACTACCATGCGCCCCTGGCCAGGCATGCGCACCCGATACACCACGTCCGACCGCCATGTCAAAACGTCGGCAGGCCCTTGCCAGTGACTACAAAGCTTGGGGGACACACCTTTCTTGCGGACAGGGCAATACACCCAGACTTTATCCCCCGGTGCAAAAGCCTTTCCCCTGCACCTGGAATCATAGGCTCTCTTGTGCCGCACTCCCGCTTCGGCCTGGGCTTGGCGAGTGTAGTCATGGGCCACCCGCAGGCGTTCCCTCGGCCTCCGAAGGTAGTCCATTTCGTTCCCTCCAGCAATCTCCGGTTCAGGTGGGGTTCCAAACACCAAGTCCACTGGTGTGTGGAGTTTGCGCCCAAACATGAGGGCGGCAGGTGTGCATTGGCTGGACTCTTGGACAGCAGTTCGGTAGGACCAAAGGACCAGGGGCAGATGTTGGTCCCAGTCCCGCTGGTGTTGACTGGTGAGGGTGGCAAGTTGAGTAGCCAGTGTGCGGTTGAACCGCTCAACCAGACCATCACTCTGAGGGTGGAGTGGTGTTGTCCTAGTCTTGTCCACCCCAAGCCGCCGGCAGACCTCCTTAAAGACCTGTGACTCGAAGTTCCGCCCTTGGTCACTGTGGAGTTCAGCGGGGACCCCAAAGCGAGTGAACATCTCTTCCACCAGCTTTTCCGCGGTTGTAGTTGCACTCTGTCCGGCACTGCATACGCCTCGGGCCACCTTTTTATCTTCACATTCTGTCTCCTGCATTTTGTCCATCAGGCTGCAGCTGAATAATTAAATTTTAAAATTAAATGTGACTGGTCACGGAGACTATGCTGTAGTCACGCGAGACTTTGTGAATCTCGGCAGTATCGTTAATGGCGGCGTGACTCTATCAGCAAACATTTGCGTGATTAGCCTTTTTTTTTCGCCAATTTATAACTAGACAGGCTTAAAACTAAAAAATATAGGTAGTTTCTTAGCCTAACTTAAATTATTTTCAACAATCTGGAGGACGGTGGAGAGGACCTGGATAGTTTGCTGCGGTACATCGACGGGTGTTTTGAGCGAGTCGTCATGGGGAAAACAGACAAGACGCCGACTCCCTCCACCAGCAAAGCAACGCCGTCCACAAAAAGAAGCCACCCAGAAGATTCCCCAGAGGCAACTTCGCCACCCACCACCAATATTGTGGACATTCTGGAGTCCATTAATAACAAATTGTCCAGCTTTGACGCCCGCTTGGCCCTGGTTGAAATCCTTCACAAGGAGTTTCAGGCCCTGCGGGAGTCAGTCGAGTTCAGCCAGCATCAGGTGGAAACACTGGCTGCTGAAAACGCTGTCCTCAGAGAGTCGGTGAATTCCCTCACCGAGGAAACGACCCGGCTCTCAGAAGAAAATAAGAAAATTAAAGAATCGATTATCGAGCTTCAGGCCCGCAGCATGAGAGAAAATCTTGTGTTTTCAGGTATCCCGGAGAAGGCAGAGGAGGACCCGGAGGCTACAGTGAAGGAATTTATCCAAACTCACCTGAAGCTCCCGGAGGACGCCGTGAAGACCATCGCCTTCCATAGAGTCCACCGCCTGGGAGGGAAGCGACCCGGAGCACGCAGACCCAGACCGATCGTGGCCAAATTCGAACACTTCAAAGAAAAAGAGCTGGTGAAGAGCCGCGGCCGGGAGCTGAGAGGGACGGACTTCAGCGTCAACGACCAGTTTCCAAAGGAGATTCTGGAGCGACGCAAGGCTCTATTCCCCATCCGGAAGAAGCTCATGCAGGAAGGCTCCCGGGCTGTCATCGCCGTGGACAAACTGTATGTAAACGGACAGCTTTACCGAGACAAAAACACCACGCCATGGCTCTGCTGATCGATCAGGTGATCTGTGTCCATATTAACGTTCTTTTCTGAGTTTTTTTTTCTCAACCATCTAAACAGTACCATTAAATAGTCTAAATCTGTCTAAGTAGTACCATTAACGCCGCCGAGTCAGCATAGTACCGTGATCGTTTGTTTGTTTGTTTGTTCTGTTTTGTTCTCCCCTCATCTAATTTCATTCTTATGTCACTTAGGTCACTTTTACACGTCTTTTTTCTTTCTGCACTCAGCAATATGTTTACGTCACTTACAATGCTACAGTTTACTACACTAACATACAGCGCAGATGCACACACACCAACATACAGCGCACATACACACACACACATCAATATAAAGGGCACACGCCAACATACAGAACATATGTACACACACACACACATCCTTAGTGAGCACACAACAGTCCATCAGTTAGTTTAAATATGAGCACACTCAGATTTGTCTCATGGAATGTGCACGGGGCTGGTTCGAGGGAAAAGAGACTAAAAATTTTTAATCGGTTAAAAGACTTAAAAGCAGATGTTGTTTTTCTACAGGAGACACATGTGTCCAAAACATCTGTGCTCACTCTTTCCTCTCCACAGTTCCCTCACACGTACTCAGCCTGCTATAACTCCAAACAAAGAGGTGTAGCTATATTGATTAACAAGAAGATAAACTTTAACATTAGCAACAGTACAATAGACCCTGAAGGTAGATTTATAATACTTAATTTATCTATACAGAATACAGATTTATGTATTGCTAGTATATATGGACCAAATGTTGATGACCCCTCCTTCTTTCATGCTTTGTTCACTTCACTCTCAGATCACTCTGACACCACACTTGTAATAGGAGGAGACTTCAACCTGGTACTTAATGCAGATATTGACAGGCTCAGTACAGCAGTGAGTCAGAGGAACTGGCAGTCTGCAGACATTCTTAAACAGTACATGAAGGATTTTGGACTTTGCGATGCTTGGCGTTCACATCACCCTACTTTGAGAGATTATAGTTATTTCTCACCAGTACACAAATCTCATTCCCGCTTAGATTACTTTTTAGTTAGCAGCTCCATAATGATGGATATCACAGACACTCAGATTCACCCTATCACTATTAGCGATCATGCACCGGTGTCTATGTCTCTGACACAGAAAAGAGTCACACCACCAATCAGGAACTGGAGATTTAATACATCATTACTTAAAGAAGAAGATTTATTAATTATTTCAAAAAGGAATGGTCAGCATACTTAGAATATAATGATATTCCAGGAATATCACCATGTGTTCTTTGGGAAGCAGGAAAGGCAGTAATGCGGGGCAAAATAATATCTTACTGCTCGCATAGGAAAAATAAAGAAAAAGCACTTGTGTTAGAATTAGAACAAAAAATTAAATCTTTAGAAACTGCCTATGCCGCTTCACCACAAGAACATACAATTATCAGCCTGAGGAAACTGAAACTGGAGCTAAATGAAATAATTGATAAAAGGACACAATTTATGTTGCAGAGGCTGCGTTTGGAAAACTTTGAGCATGGAAATAAATCTGGAAAATTCCTGGCCAAGCAATTAAAACTGAATAAAGAAAAAACAGCTATTTTTTCTATTAAAGACTCGACTGGTATTATTACTCATGACCCACAACAAATAAATAACTCTTTCAGAGACTTCTATGAAGCCTTATATTCACCACAGATTAACCCATCTGATACTGAAATTGAAGAATTTCTTAATAATATAAATCTACCAAAACTAAATGACAGCCAGGCTGCAGCTCTGGATTTACCTCTTTCATTGTCTGAACTTAGTGAAGCCCTACAGCATCTCCCAAATAATAAAGCCCCAGGCCCAGATGGTTTTCCAGCCGAGTTTTATAAAGAATTTTGGTCTGAGCTAGCTCCCATTTTTTTCAGAATGGTAACTCAGATTCAGAATGACCACATCTTATCTCCAACCTTAAACTCTGCTAACATTAGCCTGCTTCTTAAACCAGGCAAAGACCCCACACTCCCATCCAGCTACAGGCCAATCTCTCTCATTAATGTAGATCTTAAAATAATTTGCAAAGCCCTTGCCAAAAGATTAGAAAGTATTACTCCATTTATTGTACATCCAGATCAAACAGGCTTTATCAAGGGTCGGCACTCAGCCAATAATACACGTCGACTGATAAATATAATAGACTATTGTTCTATTAACAAATTAGAGACGACAATCGTGTCTTTAGATGCAGAGAAGGCATTTGATCGGGTAAATTGGAAATTCTTACTAGCAGTTCTGCAAAAATTTGGATTCGGTTCATCCTTTATAAACTGGATCAGAACACTACACAGCTCTCCGAATGCGCGTGTTAGGACAAATGATCTCATTTCACAAAGTTTCAGTCTGCAGAGGGGCACTAGGCAGGGCTGCCCACTCTCTCCCTCTCTTTTTGTAATTTTCATTGAGCCGCTAGCAGCAGCAATCCGTCAAAATGCAAATATTAAAGGGATTCAAACTGAAAATATGGACCATAAACTTAGCCTTTATGCTGATGATGTATTACTTTTCCTTGGGAATTCACAAGGCTCTCTTTTGAAGACTATCACACTGATAGATAAGTTCTCATCTATATCTGATTACTCTATCAATTGGAGTAAATCAACAGTTTTGCCTCTGAATTGTAATTTCCAGAGAACCTCTAGGACCCCACTAAAGTCAGGAAATATTAGATATTTAGGCATAAATTTTTCCGCCAGGCTCTCAGACTTGGTACGATTAAATCATATCCCCTTATTAAAAACAATAGAGGATGATCTCACACGTTGGAACAGTTTACCTATATCACTCATGGGGAGAGTTGCTGCCATTAAAATGATGGTTTTACCAAAAATTAATTATCTATTTTCATTGATCCCTAATAAACCTTCTATTCCTTGGTTCAAGTCACTAGATTCAAACATCTCAAAATTTTTATGGAAAAACAAACCGTCAAGAATAAGCTTAAAAACTTTACAAAAGCCAAAACACAGTGGAGGTCTAGAATTACCAAACTTTTATTACTATTTCTTAAGCAGTAGATTGCAGTATATTTCAAAGTGGATCAAATCCAATTCATTAGACAACCCATGGCTGGATCTAGAACAGGCGTTTTGTGGAAAAATAAAAATCTCAGATTTACCTTTCATTAGTTCCAGTATTAAACATCATAACTGCTATAAAGTCCTTAGTATAAATACCTCTCTGACAGCCTGGTGGGAATTTTTAAAAATAACTAAGTCTTCACTCATCCCCTGTAAACTAACACCCATTTGGAACAATCCAGATATTTGTCAGAAAAAGAAAATGCTGAATTTTCCGTTATGGCGTGATAAGGGTATAAATAACTTAGAACATATTATCCAAGATGGAAATTTTATCACGTTCCAAGAACTTATATCAAAATATAGAATTGGCAACGGTAGATTTCTGGAATATCAACAAGTTAAGTCCGTCCTACAGGGAAGATTTAACCTTAATCAATTGAATCTAGAAATGCCTACTTGGGTAACAGAATTTCTTAACCTTTGTACCCCAAAATTGTTATCAAAATTATATAAATTATTAATAAAAACTGATGATTCAGTTTCCCTCCCAATTACAAAATGGGAGCGTGATCTTTCTGTCAACCTGGATCAAAATTTATGGACAGAAATATGTTTAAATATCTTCAAAATGACTAAAAGACCCCAAATACAACTTGTACAATATAAGATTCTCCATAGAACATACTACACTGGACAAAGGATGTTCCAAATGGGCCTTACACACTCAAACATATGCACCCACTGTACAAGCAATTCAGAGGATAATCATCTACACGCTCTGTGGTCTTGTGTACCAGTTCAGAGATTTTGGCAGAGGATTTGTGAAGATCTATCCACATGGTTTAGCTGTCATATCCCAACTTCCCCCAGACTATGCATCTTAGGTGATGTCAGTGAATTAATTATGGAGTTAAATATATCACACATAGTTCTTACTGCCTTGTGCATCGCTAAGAAGATGATCCTCATGAACTGGAAGACAAAAAATAAACTATGTATTACTCAGTACAGAAATTTATTAGTAGATCATGTTAGTTTAGAGAGAATGTCTGCTTCTTCTAAAAACAAATTGGAGGAATTTGACTCTCTTTGGTTCCCACTGCTCAGCTCCATTACTTAGTGGGGGTGGTGGGCTGCGGGCTCTGCTCCTGATGTGCTTTGTGGGGGGGTGGGGGGGGACTCTGGGGGCCTGGGTAGCTGGTAGCCTCCTGAGGCTGGGGTCCTGGGGCGACCTTCTGGTGATGTCTGTGTGCCTGTCCTGGTTGATGGTGGTGGGGGCTTGGATGGTGCTGCCTTCGGTCCTGGGGTGTGGGCGGGGTGCTTGGGGGGGTGGTGCCGGCCCTCGGTCGGTTGGCTGGTCTTCCCTGTATGGCTTGGGGGCTGGGGTCTGGGGCCCCGGCACTGGGGCCACGCCGGCTCCCGGTGGGCCCCCCCAGGCGCGGGGGGGCCTCTGCTGTCCCGGCCGCGCCGCCGGGTGGGGTGGGTTGGCCTGACGTCGGGATGTCCGGTCTACGCTTTTGGGGCCCTGGGGTGCCTGCATTGCAGGGGGGTGGGGTGGGGGATGGGGCCGCGGTGGGGTGGTTGGGGGGGACTGGGCACTGCATTTCCATGCCCAGGCCAGTATGTCCTGTCGCCTGTTTGTGTCTATTGTTGAGTGAATGGGCATCTAGGAGGAGCGGGCCGCCCTCTGCGGTGGGGGCGAGGGCGCCAACCTCGGGTGCTGCAGTGCTCCGGGATGCTGTCACCGCGGCCCCGGGCTCACCTCCCCCTGCCCTGTGCTGGGGTGTGGGAGGTCGGGGTGCCTATTGAGCCAGCGGACAGCTGGCTCTCTTCTTCCAGGATTTTTCCTGGTCATATGCCCCCCCCCCCCCCCCCCCCCCCCTCCCCATACACAAACACACACACACAGAATACACATCACTCACAGATGTAGGATGGAGAGGCCACGTGGAGAGCTGCACCACCACTTGCCTCTCCGTTTTAATTGCACTTTAGTCATTATAACTCACAACACATACACACTTACACCCTGATACACATAGGACCTTTGGGGCAGGCATGTTACTCAGAGGTTGATGAGATGGGCCGCTGAGGCGGCCCCCCTCGGATCCTCGTCACTGTCTGTCTCCAAATTTTATTTGCACTTTAGACATGGAGGGTTTTGGGGGGGCAGTGTGGGCAAGCGCTGACGACCAACAGTTGGCGCTTGTGGCATAACTGTCCCCTCAATTTTAACTGCACCCTATACACCTCATTCACTCACAAACATTAACACATAGACCTACAAGTTGGGGAGGAGGAGGGGTGGATGGGTCATCTTACACCCCGATTTCTTGCGTCTCGCCCGGGGTAGGGGTCGGGTGGTTCCTTGGGGACCGGGCTGGTGGCGTCCTGGGGTCGCTGTTGGCCCTGGGGTGGTTTCCACTTGCCCCGCCTTCAGAGGGTGGGTAGCTATGGATGAATGTGTGTCTTTGTGTATTTGTCACCGTCTCCGTGAGTATGGGTGGGTGAGTGAATGTGTATGTATGGCATATCTGTGTGTGGGTAAGTATGTATGGGCATGTATGAGTATCTGTGTATAAATGTGTACACGGGTGTCTGGGTGTGTTTGTATGTATGGCTGGACCTGGGTCTGGGCCTTGTGCCTTGCCTCCTGGCCACTCCTTGCTGGTTGCCTCCTCCCCCCTACCCCCCTGGGATGGGGGTGCCGCGGGGTTCCTGGGTGGGGCTGGGTGTTCTGGCGTGGGTACTGGCCTGCCCCCCTTGGGGGTGCGGTGCGGGGCTGCGTTGGCTTCTTCGGCGTGGGGGGGGGCTCTGTGGAGGGTCGGGCGGTCCTTGGGTGCCGTGGGCCCGGGAGCCCTGCCGCCGGCCAGTGCAGGGGGCTGGCCGCTGGGGGGGCGCTGGCTTCTCATCGCCTTGGGTTCCCTGGAGCCCTCGCTCCTCGACTGGGGGGGCTCCGTCTGAGACCACCCTCTCCCGTCTGCTGGGGTAGGTGTGCGGTTGTCTTTGGACTGAGTGGCCGGGGGTCTTCCTGGCTCTTGGTGGGCTGCTGGTGGCCTGGGGTTCCGGGGGCTTTCCGTACCTGCCTCTGGCTTCTGATGGGTGGAGCTGCAGCGTTTTGCCCTCATTGGTAAGTACGTTCCATGACACAGACACAAACATGACACAGACACAAACGCCCACTCAATCACAACTCAACAAAATTGTTGGTGTGCGTAACATGCTTTGTTAGTTTTGTTTTTCACACACAAATTTATTTTTGCAAGTATTGATAGTATTTTTTTATATGTTAAAGTGATGAAGTATCTGATTAATAGACTTGTGCTCTTTCCCCTTTTTTTTTTTTTTTTGCTCCCTTTCTCTCTCCCTTTTTCTTCTCTTTATTTTCCTCTTCTTCAGCCTGTCAGCTCTGGCTGTTACATAGTATGTGGAAAAATAACTCATATAAATAAAATAAAGGGTTAAAACATCAACAAGAAGAGCCTATTGAGAACCTATAGAGCTCATCTTGAAATAGCAAATATGTTTGGCACAACAACGCATTCAGATCACAGTTCTGCTTGCAAGATCTACCAGACATGACAGGCTAAAAAAAAAAAAAATAAAAATAAAATAAAATTAAATGTGAAATTAGGATTCAGCTTAATCTGATGAAGATTCAAGTTGTGTAAATGATGACAGCCGATATTATAAAAGAAATTATATATTTTACAACAAACTTTTATTCTTTCTATGATGATTATGACCGAGTGGGTCAGGCTGACACATGCGATCCTCGATCCATCGGATTAAAATGGAGGCTCCGCTCTTCATTTACCCGTTGCCATGGTGAATCCTGGTATCAGAGCTCTGTTGATGATGGCTTTCTTTCCTCACACACACGCTAACTCAGGATGATCATACTCCGAGTTGACTGAACTCTAATCAGCTGTTCTGGAACAGGAAACTCAGCGTTGCCGATCTCAGAGTTGGTAAACTCCTTTTTTTCAGTGTTTGCAGAAGTAAGTTTGTTTTTCTTCCGGCTTCCGTGTAGCAAGACTTTTTAAAAAATTATTAGTAAGGCAAAAACAAACACAACAACTTTACTCATAACAATATCTAACAAGTAAAAAGAAAGGGAAACACATCTCCTAATATATACAAAACCAATTGCAAATCGTGGGTAGTCAGCACAAAAAAACAAAAAACAAACAAACAAACAAAAAAAAGTAAATTAAGGGGGTACCTATCTGAAATACTTTCATTATCTGGTACAGTTCTATAGCATTTGTTTTCTGCATCTTTTCTAGACATTTTTTGAACAAGGGGAGTTCATTTTAAGAGAAGGGGGGGGCACCTTGCAAATAGACATTTATGAATGTAATATTTTGTTACAATAATTACCGTATTGACTAAAAGTTCCACATTTTTTTCTTTGACAAATAAGCCAAACTGAATATTTTGGTGTGTGAAGAAATCTATATTTATGGGTTTGGAAGACAGAAAGTTATGAAACAATCTACATAAATTTTGAACTTCTCTACACTCATAGAACAATTGATTAGTTGTTTCCAGCTGTGTTTTACAAAGACCACAATTTTCAACATAATTTTAAAATCTTTCTCTTATGAATTCATTTGAAGGATAAATGTTATTTACTATTTTAAAATGTAATTTATTACATTTAGGAGGAATTGGGAATTTTAAATATTTTGTCCTGATTTTAGATATTGTAGATCTGTCAAGGTTTTGTAAGGCGAGTGTATTTTTGGTTCTTCCTGGGTACATGTTGTTTATTGAATATTGGTTTAAAAACTTATTGCTACGTGTTTTATCTACAATATCCACATAATCAGTTTGAATCTTGTGTAATCTCAGTGTTGTAATATTAGATAAATTGTTTTTAACTGACTGAATGAGGACGTTAGTATTACTTTCTTGTAGTTTGCATTGGAACAATCAGTTCCATACTTGTTATTAAAATCCCCCAAATTAAGGATATTACCATTTTTGTCCAGTAAGTGAAAAATTGACCAGATTTGTTTATTCCACCAGTCTTCCATAAATATAGATTTCCTCCTTTTTGTTTTTAAACTCAGAGTTTGTTGAACATGCTTCCTGGAATAGGCCCCAGGTGGTAAAGCAGAGCTGGGGTTAATGCAGGAGGCCCCCCAGCACCCAAACAACAATAGCTGGACTTCTGTACAAAACCAGTGTCATGGTCCTGGGCCGTCTGCCCAGCGTTTTGTGTTTAGTTCTGTCTTCCCTGAGTTTTGTTATTTTTCAGTTGTTTTGATACATCCCTGTCTCCCCTGCTCCATGGTCTTGTCATGATGTCTTAACCCTGACCTCCTGTGTTTTCATGTTGAGTTTATTCCTAGTGTTGTGACTAGTCTGTGTCTCTGCCCCGTGTCTGTGTGCCAGTCCCCCGTATGTAGTCTGCGTGCACCTTGGTTAGTCACTTCCTGTATTATTTTGACAGTCGTGTGTTCCCTGTGCTTTGTGTTTAGTTTTGCTTCCCGTTGTTAGTTTAATTTGCTTCACCTGTTGCTCCCTGCTGTTTCCTCTTGCCCTGATCAGCCCTTCTGTGTATTTAAGTCCTCCGTTTTCTCTGCCTGTTGTCGCGTCGTTGATGTTTCTGCTTCAGTATTCCCTCGCTGTGTGTCCCCCTGCTCCTCCTCGGGTTTTGGTTTAGCTTCTTCCCAGTATAGGTTTGTTTTGTATTCTGTTATTTCCCAATAAATCACTTTAAGTTCACCCTCTCCTGAGTCCTGCGTTTTGGGGTCTACCTGCTCCAGCCACACAGCCACCATGACAGAATGACGCGACGATTATAAAGACCCCGCGGACTCAGATCTGTGGGAACGGCAGCAAGTGGTACAAGCTTGCCTGCAGGAAGAAGCGAGGTGGAAGCCGTGGCTCACCCCAGAGCGCGAGTCACGGTTCCAGGGCACTCGTCTCGCCCTGGGGGGGTCCTGGCTGGGGAAAGGAACCTCAGCATCAGCGCTCGCCACGCTCTCCTCCCCTGCAGCCTCAGCTCCGCCCGCTAGCCTCGCCACAGCAGCTGTGCGATGCGACAGCAGCACAGCAGCCACCCGAGCCTTGGGGAATTTGGCTCGGTGGCTTTCGACATCACCAGACCCACCACCTTCTGCTGCGTCTCTTGCCAGCTCCGCTCCCCATTCCAAACCCGCAGTGGGGGCGCGAAGGCGGAGCTCTCGGCGCCATAAACAACCGAGCAGAGCCAACAGCCGGTGTTAAAATTACGATGGCTTCTTCTCCTCTGCAGCCGTCAGCCACATTGGACTCCACCCCTGAATCTGTCCCTCCTTTCCCCGGCTCATCAAACACGGCTAACCACACTGCTCCACCGTCCGTGACAGCCAGGTCAGACATTTGTGACAAGGTTTCCAAGCTCTGTATCCTGTGGTTTCGGCTACCCCGTGAGGAACTGGGGCACACCATCCCTAACAGAATACAGGACATGTTTGCTGAATACCCCTGGCTTAGGGACTCCTTGCCCCCGTTAACCCAGAGTTATGCCAAGGAGATACTTCATTCTGCAGCCCTCACTTTCCCCTCTGTGCCTCATGCTCCGCACCTGTTTCTGTTCCGCGGGTGGAGCACCTCAGCCTCAGCAGTCCACGCCACCTGCAGCAGAGCCTCCTCAACCACGGTCTCAGTCAGCTGTAGCTCCAGCTCCTCCCCAGTCATTCTCCTCTCAGCCAGCCCCTAATAATTTTCCTCTCAGTCAGCAGCAGCTCTAGCCCCCATAGCTCCAGCCCCTGTTCAGGCCAGCAGCATCTCCTGCCCCCATAGCTCATCCCCTGTTCAGGCAGGCCATCAGCAGCTCCTGCCCCCATAGCTCCAGCCCCTGTTCAGCCAGCAGCAGCTCCTGCCCCATAGCTTCCAGCCCTTTCCAGTCCAGCAGCAGCAGCTCCAGCCCCCATAGCTTCCGAGCCCCTGTTCAGCCAGCAAGCAAGCTCTGCCCCATAGCTCCAAGCCCCTGTTCAGCCAGCAGCAGCTCCTGCCCCCATAGCTCCAGTCCCCTGTTCAGCCAGCAGCAGCTCCTGCCCCCATAGCTCCAGCCCCTGTTCAGCCAGCAGCAGCTCCTGCCCCATAGCTCCAGCCCCTAGTTCAGCCAGCAGCAGCTCCTGCCCCCATAGCTCCAGCCCTGTTCAGCCAGCAGCAGCTCCAGCCCCCATAGCTCCAGCCCTGTTCAGCCAGCAGCAGCTCCAGCCCCCATAGGCTCCAGCCCCTGTTCAGCCAGCCAGCAGCTCCGCCCCCATAGCTCCAGCCCCCTGTTCAGCCAGCAGCAGCTCCAGCCCCACGCTCCAGCCCATGTATTTTCCTCTCAGTCAGCAGCAGCTCTAGCCCCCATAGCTCCAGCCCCTGTTCAGCCAGCAGCAGCTCCTGCCCCCATAGCTCCAGCCCCTGTTCAGCCAGCAGCAGCTCCTGCCCCCATAGCTCCAGCCCCTGTTCAGCCAGCAGCAGCTCCTGCCCCCATAGCTCCAGCCCCTGTTCAGCCAGCAGCAGCTCCTGCCCCCATAGCTCCAGCCCCTTGTCAGCCAGCAGCAGCTCCTGCCCCCATAGCTCCAGCCCCTGTTCAGCCAGCAGCAGCTCCTGCCCCCATAGCTCCAGCCCCTGTTCAGCAGCAGCAGCTCCAGCCCCCATAGCTCCAGCCCCTGTTCAGCAGCCAGCAGCAGCTCCAGCCCCCACAGCTCCAGCCCCTGTAATTTTCCTCTCAGTCAGCAGCAGCTCTAGCCCCCATAGCTCCAGCCCTGTTCAGGCCAGCATAGCAGCTCCTGCCCCCACAGCTCCAGCCCCTGTTCAGCCAGCAGCAGCTCCTGCCCCCACAGCTCCAGCCCCTGTTCAGCCAGCAGCAGCTCCTGCCCTTCACAGCTCCAGCCCCTGTTCAGCCAGCAGCAGCTCCAGCCCCTGTTCAGCCAGCAGCAGCTCCAGCCGCTGTTCAGCCAGCAGCAGCTCCAGCCCCTGTTCAGCTCCAGCTTCCCCAGTGCCAGCGCCCCCGGTCCCTGCAGTCAGTTTAGTCACAACCTTCAGTCCCCACACCTTCGGTTTTAGTGTCAGTCCCCTCATCCTCAGTCACCTCAGTCCGGTCTGGTCCTGCTCCCTCCGTGGTTTCGGTCTCCTCAGCTTCCCCACTCCAGTCAGCTTCCCCCGGTCCCACAGCCAGTGCTTCAGCTTTGCCCCCTTCAGTGGCTTCACTACCCTTAAGTCCCTTGGTCTCTCCAGTCAGTTTAGTTTCATCTTCAGTTCTAGTCCGCAGTCTCCTCAGTTCCTCAGTTTCCTCCGTGTCCTCTGTCCCCGTAGTCCCTCAGGTCCCCGTAGTCCCCCAGGTCCCCGTAGTCTCCTACTCTACTCCCACTTCTGGTCCCTCAGTCCCTTCGGTCTCTGTCCCTTCAGCTCTCCCTAGCTCCCGGCCTGCGTCCACGCAGCCGGCTCTCCCTAGCTCCCGGCCTGCGTCCACGCGGCCAGTCATCTCCCCGGCCTGCTTCCACGCGGCCTCTAGTGTCAGCTCCCTCAGCATTAGTTCTTGTCCCTGTAGCTTCTGAGTGTTTAGTTGTTGTCCCCTCAACTTCAGCTTCAGTCCCTAGAGTCCCCTCCGTTCCGGTCCCCTCACCTCCAGTTTCGGTCCCCTCAGGTCCTGTCCTAGTGCCAGCTCCCTTAGCTTCAGTCCCTTCAGTTTTGGTCCCTTTAGTCCCCTCTATCCCTTCTATCACCTCAGCTCCTTCGGTTCCTTTAGGCCCCTCAGGCAATTCTTTAGCCCCTTTAATTCCCCTCGCCTCAGCCCCCCCAGCTCCCGCAGCTTCGCTCTCTTGGTCCCCTTAGTCTCCCCGGTCCCTCAGGTTCCCTTTGTTCCCTCCTCTGGTCCCTCAGCTCCTTTAGTTGTGGTTCCCCCTGCAGCCTCAGTCCCAGTCTCCTCTGCTTCCTGCTCCCCGACTCCGGTTTCCCCGCAGTTAGCTTCAGTCCCCTTACCTCTTCCGCAGTCAGCTTCCCCAGTGTCGGCTTTCCACGTCCTCAGTTTCCACTCTCCTAGCTCCCTCCGTGTCAGCTTCCCCAGTGTCAGCCTCAGTTCCCCCAGCTCCCTTAGTCCTCCCCCGGGTCCCCATAGTCTCCTTAGTTCCCTCCTGTACTCTCCCATTCCTGGTCCCTCGGTCCCCCTAGTTCCCTCATCCTCCCAGCAGTCAGAGTCCAGAGTGTCAGCTCCCTCAGCCTCCCCAGTGTCAGCTTCCACGCCCCCCGCCATCACATGCACCTGGTCCATCCCCAAGCAGCCCCGGCTGCTCAGTGAAGCACTGTGTGCCCTGCACCGCAGACCCAGCCTGCGCAGCCGGAGCCTCGCCTTGTAGGCCCCGTTCAGCCCAAGGTCCAGCTCAGTCGGAGCCGCGATTGAAGCCCGAGGGTCACGCTCAGTCCTAGCATCTGGGCTCAGTTCGAGCCCCCAGCCTCGTCTCCTCGTCGCCGCCGCCTGGAGCGCGGTCGCCCCCAGCCTCGTCTCCTCGTCGCCGCCGCTGGGGCCGCGCCTGGCCGCCTGACGGGTTTTGGACTCTGTTTCTTGGACCCTTGGCCTGGCGGCCCCCTGAACTATGGACTGTTTGTCCCCCCCTGGCCATTTGCTCCTTTTGTTTTTGTTTTGGTCCCAGCTCCTGAACTGTTCCTTGTTTTGAACCCCTGTTTTGGGCATTGGAGCTCCCCGGCCTTGTGCCGTCGCTTTTTGTTTCTCTGCACTGTTTCTGTTTCCTGTTTTGAACTGCCGTTCTAGCCTTGTGCCCTTGCTTTTGTTTTGTTCTAGCCCTGTGCTTTCTGTTTTTGCTCCCTGCCTGGTTTTGTTTCTTCCGGTCTCTCCGTCTGGTCCCCCCGCCTCCCTCCCTGGTCTGGTTTTTTGTTTTGGCCGTCCGGTGCCGGCCTTTGAGGGGGGGTGCTGTCATGGTCATGGTCCTGGGCCGTCTGCCCAGCGTTTTGTGTTTAGTTCTGTCTTCCCTGTTTTTTGTTATTTTTCAGTTGTTTTGATACATCCCTGTCTCCCCTGCTTCCATGGTCTTGTCATGATGTCTTAACCCTGACCTCCTGTGTTTTCATGTTGAGTTTTATTCCTAGTGTTGTGACTAGTCTGTGTCTCTGCCCCTGTCTGTGTGCCAGTCCCCCGTATGTAGTCTGGCGTGCACCTTGGTTAGTCACTTCCTGTATTATTTGACAGTCGTGTGTCCCTGTGCTTTGTGTTTAGTTTTGCTTCCCATTGTTAGTTTAATTTGCTTCACCTGTTGCTGCTCCCTGCTGTTCCTCTTGCCTGATCAGCCCTTCTGTGTATTTAAGTCCTGCGTTTTCTCTGGCCTGTTGTCGCGTCGTTGATGTTTTCTGCTTCAGTATTTCCCTCGCTGTGTGTCCCCCTGCTCCTCCTCGGGGATGTGGCCGGTGTTGTGCCAAAAAGTGATTGCCTGTATTTAAATGGCTGGTAAATGACTTGTTGACCTATAATCTGTGAAACATGTGTCAAACATATCTCTCATGAATGATATCAGGTCATTTTGAGCGAGAAACAGCATTTCTTTCACAAGGTAGAAGCTGCACTCAAGTTTTTGGCAAAGTGGCTTTTATATATATATATATATATATATATATATTTATATATATATATATATAATATATATATATATATATATCTAATATATAATCTATTTATATATATTCTCATCTATATTTATATATCTCTATCTATATTATATCTATCTCTCTCTCTTTCTCTCCCTCTCCTTTCTCTTTCTCTCTTCCTATCTCTATCTCTCTCTCTCTCTCTCTTTCTCTCTTTCTCTCTTTCTCTCTCTCTCTCTTTCTCTCTCTCTCTCTCTTTCTCTCCTCTCTCTCTTCTCTTCTATCTCTCTCTCTCTCTCTCATCTTTCTCTCTCTCTTCTTTCCCTCCTATCTCTTTTTTTTTTTTTTTTTCTCCCGCCCCACCTCTCCTTGCCCTTAACCCTGTCTTTTTACAAATCTGGCTCAAGAAGACTGCAGAACTTGCAACAAATATAACATCACAGTTCTAAAGATATTTTAAGTGGCCAAAAGCACTGGATTGATTATAATGCGGGAACAATAACACAGACTCCTAAAGATTGTTGTAAAACAGATTATTTCTTCATTTTATATATAAGACCTACATAAATCATGTTGACTGCACTCTATTTACCAAGATAAGCAAAGATATTACACAGAAAAACACATAGAAACATGGAATCCCTTTATGGCAGACAATCACGGCAGCTGTTAAAATTACTAAGTAACTTGTATCTAACTTCTAAAATTAAGTAATCAGTAAAGTACTAAGTTATTTTTAAAGGAGTAATCAGTAATTGGATTACTTTTTCAAGGTACAATATCACAAAAGTGAGTACACCCCTCACATTTCTGCAGGTATTTAAGTATATCTTTTCGTGGGACAACACTGACAAAATGACACTTTGACACAATGAAAAGTAGTCTGTGGTGCAGCTTATATAACAGTCTTCATGTAGAGCAGGGGTGGGCAATTCCAGGCCTCGAGGGCCGGTGTCCTGCAGGTTTTAGATGTGTCCCTGATCCAACACAACCTGAATCAAATGGCTGATTACCTCAGTATGCAGTCAAGTTCTCCAGAGTCCTGCTAATGACTTCTATATTGTACTACAAAATTGAACACAAACCTGCTCCCTATGCACACCTGAGACCTAGTAACACTAACGAGTCACATGATATTTTGGAGGGGAAATGACAAGCAGTGCTCATTTGGACATTTACCAGGTGTACTCACTTTGTTGCCACTGGTTTAGATATTAATGGCTGTATTTGAGTTATTTTGAGGGAAGAATAAATTTACAACTGTTATATAAGCTGCACACAGACTACTTTTCATTGTGTTAAAGTGTCATTTTGTCAGTGTGTGTCCCATGAAAAAGATATACTTAAATATCTGCAAAAATGTGAGGGGTGTACTCACTTTTGTGATACACTGTAACTATACAATCACTGCACCTCAGTGTTTTCTATCAAACATTCACACTCCAATGGACACACTGAGTGCAACTTAGGGTTCAGCATCTTGCCCAAGCATACTTTGGCATGGAGAATGGAGCGGACAGGGATCAAACCACCAACCTTAAGATTATTAGGGAACTTGCTCTATCTCCTGAGCTATAGCCACCCCAACAAGCAAGAATGAAAATGAAAGATTATAATTTGGTAGTGGCACGTGGCTACAATGCATGGTTTTGGAAATGGCAACACTGACAAAAAAACAGATCTAACTGGAGGTAGCAGAGTGGAAGATGAGTAGGGTGACGGAGGCGGATGCTTGGGATTGGGTGAGTTGGAGGCAGACGATCCACTGTGGTGACTCCTAAAGGGAGCAGCAGGAAGAACAGCAACAACAGGAAACTATGAAAAAAGGAGGCAGCAGACACTCTCTAAATCTTGTTCAACATCACAATGAAATTTAAAAGCACATTTATGTTCTGCTTGAACTACAACAAATCCAGGCCTTTATTTGAGTAACTCATTACATTCGTTGTTGCCACACAACTGTTATCAAAACTATAACTTTTTTGTTTTTTTCAATATGGAGTATGAGACCTGTAGCATGTAATAATGCACTTTGTACTCTAGAGGATGCTAGTGGAACTTTGAATGATCACAACCTTTAAAATCATTTCACCACAGTTCATCTACATTTTACAGTCACTGAAAGTTACTGGAAGCCACTCTAAATTTTGTGCATATCTCTGTGTGACATAAGGCCACAGAGATATGCACAGTTATTTAGTTTGCATTTGCTGATGAAGTGGTGATTAGTATCACAACTTGAAAAAGTACCCACATCAAATCTGGATTTAACCCTTTGCAACCGAGACATTCTTGTACCAGGAACACTCTGTAGCTTTCAAAGGTTGCTGCTAATTACCACTTGAAAAAAATATAGAATGTTTTTGATTGTTTTCAGTTCGAATTGTAGTGAAAAGTTTTAGAGAAAGGTTTAATCATGACTACACTAGTTAATAATTCTTATAGGGTGCTTTCTTATCATGAGGAAAAAATAGTTTAAATGGATTTTTCAGAGGTTTCCCTGGTGATAGAGATACTGTTTCCCTAAATGTCACTAACAAAATAGAGCCCAGCATTCTTAATTTAGGGCTGGTGCTTTGTCAGATAAAAAGTTAAGCTATCATAGATACTGAATATTTCAGCTCATACTGAGGGAAGCACGAGTGTTTCAACCCGTTTTATAGCTCAAAGAAATTTCACACAAAAGTAACAAAGCTGAACTGTAATGGTGGTGGTAGACTATCATGCAAAATTGGTTTTTGTAAAGTTGCCAATGAAGTCCTTGTTTCCAGATCATTATAATTAATAAGCATTTCAATAATCAGCACCTTTAAAGCAACCCCGGTAAATCACTCAAAATTAAACTGAGACACAAATCATTTACAGTGGTGTGAAAAAGTGTTTGCCCCCTGCCTCATTACCTGTTTTTTTGCATGTTTGTCACACTGTTTTCGGAACATCAACCAATTGAAACAATAGTCAAGGACAACACAAGTAAACACAAAATGCAAGTTGTAAATGAGGTGTTATTAGTAAAGGTGAAAAAAAAATCCAAACCATCATGGCCCTGTGTGAAAAAGTGATGCCCCCCTTGTTAAAACATACTATAACTGTGGTTTTTTACACCTGAGTTTCAATTTCCCTAGCCACACCTAGGCCTGATTCTTGCACACCTGTTCCCAATCAAGACAATCACTTAAATAGGAGCTGCCTGACACAGTAAGGGTCCACCAGAAGATCCTTGAAAGCTACACATCATGCCGAGATCCAAAGAAATTCAGGAGCAATTGAGAAGAAAGTAATTGAGATCTATCAGTCTGGAAAGGGTTATAAAGCCATTTCCAAGCTTTGGGAATCCAGCGATACCACAGTGAGAGCCACTATCCACAATGGCGAAGACATGGAACAGGTGGTGAACCTTCCCAGAGTGGCCGGCCGCCCAAAATTACCCCAAGGGCGCAGCGACGACTCATCCAAGAGGTCACAAAAGACCCCACAACAACGTCCAAAGAACTGCAGGCCTCACTTGCCTCAGTTAAGGTCAGCGTTCATGCCTCCACCATCAGAAAAAGACTGAGCAAAATGGCCTGCATGGCAGAGTTCTAAGAAGAAAACCACTGCTGAGCAAAAAGAACATTAAAGCCGTCTCAATTTTCCAAAACGCATCTTGATGATCCCCAAGACTTTTGGACAACATTCTGTGGACCGATGAGACAAAAGTGGAACTCTTTGGAAGGTGTGTGTCCCATTACATCTGGCGTAAAAGGAACACTGCATTTCAGAAAAAGAACATTATACCAACAGTAAAATATGGTGGTGGTAGTGTGATGGTCTGGGGCTGTTTTGCTGCGTCAGGACCTGGAAGACTTGCTGTGATAAATGGAACTATGAATTCTGCTGTCTACCAAGAGATCCTGAGGGAGAATGTCAGACCATCTGTTCGTGTACTCAAGCTTAAACGTACTTGGGTTCTGCAGCAGGACAATGATCCTAAACACACACCAGCAAGTCCACCACTGAGTGGCTGAAGAAAAACAAAATGAAGACTTTGGAGTGACCTAGCCAAAGTCCTGACCTGAATCCTATTGAGATGTTGTGGTATGACCTTAAAAAGGCCGTTCATGCTCGAAAACCCTCTAATGTAACTGAATTAGGACAATTCTGCAAAGATGAGTGGGCCAAAATTCCTCCAGAACGCTGTAAAAGCCTCATTGCAAGTTATCGCAAATGCTTGGTTGCAGTTGTTGCTGCTAAGGGTGGCCCAACCAGTTATTAGGTTTAGGGGGCAATCACTTTTTCACACAGGGCCATGATGGTTTGGATTTTTTTTCACCTTTACTAATAAACACCTTCATTTACAACTTGCATTTTGTGTTTACTTGTGTTGTCCTTGACTATTGTTTAAATTGGTTTGATGTTCCGAAACACTTAAGTGTGACAAACATGCAAAAAACAGGAAATGAGGCAGGGGCAAACACTTTTTCACACCACTGTACCTTGGTCTACTGACTGATAAAAATTACCCTACTTCTGCTTTCAGGCTCCTGATTCAGTTGTTTTTTCAGAGTCAGAGTGACCGGCAACAGTGAAAATATGCCAGGGGCCATGCCCTGCTCCAGCGGTGATGGAAAATCAACCCCAGGTTGTTGACTCTGGAAATTATCCATGACAGCAGTGGCGGCGCCAGGGGGGCACTATAGCTCCCCCTGGAAAAGTCATAGCACCCCCAAGAAAATAGCTTGTGTCTGTGTGTGTTGAGAACTGAAATAACAAATGATCCTTCATAGCACCCTCAGTAAAATGCTTAGCATGCTTAGCACCTGCAGAAAAATATTTCTGGAGCTGCCACTGCATGACAGATTTGATTGCCAGTAGCAAATGGTGGGCATATATCCATAGGGAGACGAAGCAGGATGAAAATGTAACAAAAGCACTGATAAAGCATTTAAAATAAACAAAAGCATGGACAGAGGCAGAGGCACAGCCAAGCACAGGTGTCATCTTGACTCTGGAAGCATCACCAAGGGAACTGTTTAACCTGCCTGGGTTAGGGTTACTGGGGCCCCACCCTGGAACCAGGCCTGGGGTGGGAGCTCGAGGGAGAGCATTTGATGGCCAGTCATAATAATAACAAATAAATACCTTTAATTTACAACGCACTTTACATTTTAAAAAAACCTCAAAGTGCTACAAAACAAAAAACATAACAAACAGTAAAAGTATAAAACACACTAAATAACAAACCATGGTGTAAATTAAAATACACCAGGGTGTAGATAAAATAGCTCAAAATTATGGACGAAGATTAAAAGCTCTTATAAAAAGAAAAGTCTTTAAGCCCTTTCTAAAACTGTCCAAAGTTTGAGGCGCTCTCAGTTCAGATGGAAGCGAGTTCCATAGACGAGGGGCAACCACACAGAAAGCCCGGTCACCCATAGTCCGTAAGTTTGTCCTTGGTACGATGAGGGAGTTTGTGTGAGCCGATCTGGAAGAGCGTGTCGTACATTTTAAAGAAAGAAGTTCTTTAAGGTAGGAAGGGGCATTGCCATAAACGCATTGATAGGTAAGAAGAGCGACTTTATAATCAATCCTGTAAGAAACAGGAAGCCAGTGGAGGGACTGAAGAGTTGGTGTAATATGATCATATTTGCGAACTCCCTTCAGTATCCGGGCCGCAGCGTTTTGAATGTACTGGAGTTTCTGAAGACTCTTGTTGGGGATACCCACAAAGAGTGCATTACAGTAATCCAGTCTGGAAGAGACAAATGCATGGACCAGTTTCTCTGCATCTTGGAGAGTTAAGACAGGGCGGAGTTTTGCAATATTGCGAAGGTGGTAAAATGAGATTTTACTAAGGTGGTTTATATGGAGTTCCATGTTGAGGTTGGGATCCATCCTAACACCAAGATTGGTAACTGATGAGGAGAGAGGAATACTGTGTCCAAGAAAAGATAAACTAACGATGGGTGATGATTTGATCTGGTGGGGAGTACCAATCATGATTGCTTCTGTTTTAGAGCTGTTAAGCTGGAGAAAATTATCTTCCATCCATCCCTTGACCTCCTCCAGACATTTAACAAGCCTTGGCAAGTGGAGACGGAGATGACAAAGGTGCAGGTGGAAGAGCTCGTCAGCAGTGGCTTTAACATATATGTCGTCAGCATAGCAGTGAAATGAAACACCATGTTCTTTATGATCTGACCCAGAGGAAGCAGATAAAGGTTAAACAAAGCTGGTCCAAGCACAGATCCCTGGGGCACCCCACAGGTGACAATGTGGGGTTCGATTTGGCATCCCAATGCAACACATTCAGATAGATTTGTGAGGTAGGAACTGAACCAATCAAGGGCTGGGCCGGAAAACCCAGCGGTGTATTGAAGCCTGTGTAATAGGATGTCATGGTCAACCATGTCGAATGCCGCTGATAGGTCCAGGAGGATGAGAACGGAGGGGGAACCATTATCGGCTGCCATCAACAGGTCATTCTTGATTCTCACGAGTGCTGTTTCTGTGCTGTGGGCAGTGCGAAACAGATTGAAATTTTTCGTAGAGATTATTGCAGCTAAGATGATTTTGGAGATGCGTTGCAACAACTTTTTCCAGAACTTAGAAATAAATGAGAGGTTTGAGATTGGCCTGTAGTTTACTAGGTTATCGGATCAAGAGTAGGTTTTTTAGTATGGGTCTGATGATGGCTTTTTTCAAAGAAGAGGAACATGGCCACTTCGCATGGAGAGGTTGACAATAGAACAGATGAGGGGTAAGAAGAGGTAGATATATTTTCACCAAAGTGGTAGGAAGAGGATCTAGGGGACATGTAGTGGTCCTCATCTTCCTGATGGTGTCCTGGATCTCTTCTGATGTAACAGTTGGGAAGTAGGTGAAGGGGTGAGAAGTAGCACTCAGGCTATAATCTGAAATGACAGTTTTTGAACCTGATAGAGCTGTACGTATTGAGGAGATCTTGGATGTAAAGAAGGCCATAAACCTGTTGCATTGCTCCACTGCGGCATCAGAGGTAATGGTAGAAGAAGATTTCATAGTAAGAAGACAGTTTTACTGTTTTGAAGAGCTGTTTGGAGCAACCAGGGTTTCTACCAATGATGTCAGAGAAGAACTGCGAACGGGCAAATTTCAAGGAATGAGCATAGGCCCTTTGATGTGCTCTGTACATTTGTTTATGCACAGTGAGCCCGTAGATATATATCGCGCTCCAGGGCCCGTCCTGCAGTCTTCTTTTCCGAAGTTCATTTGAATACCAAGGAGCTGACCGAGAGAATGTAACAGTTCTTGTTTTAATTGGCGCATGGGAGTCCAAGAGGTTACTAAGATGAGTGTCATAGTAACTGAGTGCCTCATCAGCTGATGTAAAGTCTCTACAGAGGCACTGAAGCTCAGCTACAAAGCCAGATGTGTCAATGTTTTTAATACTTCTAAAACATATCTGGCGTTTAGGCTTGGTAGTGAGTGCAGTGGAGCGTAGTTTCAAAGATATTGCCTTGTGATCTGATACACCCAGGTCATAGGCCTGCAGATGAATAGGAAGCGTGGCGCTTGTGATAACAAGGTCCAGGGTGTGACCCCCTTTATGAGTAGGGGTATGGACATGCTGCCTTAAGTTAAAGCAATCTAGTAGTTGGAGAAATTCGGCAGCAAGATGATCAGTAGGGGCGTCGACATGAATGTTGAAGTCTCCCAGTATGATAATATTTGCTGAAGACACGAAAATGGTGGATAAAAGATGAGACATCTCGGAGATAAAGGATGCATTTGATTTTGGTGGTCGGTAGATGAGGAGAACTAACACTGTGGTAGGTAAGTTTGATTTAAATGCCAAGCATTCGAAAGATGACCATTCAGGTAGGTTTACTGAAGAAAGATCCAGGTTATTATGGTAAATTACTGCAAGTCCACCACCACGCCCCTTGCTACGGATTTTCTGGAAGTAACTGTATTCTGTAGGACAGCACTCATTTAGAGCAATAAAGGTGTCAGGTTTATGCCAAGTCTCTGTAACGCAGAACAAGTCAGAGTCCTTCTCGAGAATGTGATCGTGTATGAGGCAAGACTTGTTTGTAAGTGACTGGGCATTAAACAGTTCAACTTTGATATCAGATGAAGCTGTGTGGCGCATTACTGGTCGCAGCGCATTTTGATCCACTCCGCGGCTTCCAGTTTGCTCGCTGGAGTGCATTGCCATGGAAGCACCCAAGCTATCAGACCAGCAGAAGGCAGCGCTCTGATGACGTGTGCGAGCAGCAGACGACCGCACAGCTGACCAAAGGGCCGGGATGACCCGGGCAGGCTGTGTTGGATAAACAAACTTTCTACGTGTGCTCCTATGGACGTAGCTCGGCCGGCGAAGAAGTCCAAGTTGTTTGATGGTTGAGAAACATGATGATATATTCCAGTTATTAAGGTTCAGAAGCTGTTTAGCTGAATAGCTGAACATAGTAGAGCTTGTATGATAAGTCTGCTACGTTAGCTAGAAGGCTAACCGAGGCAGAGCAGGAGATCTTTGTAGTGCAGAGGACCGTCCAGCGTCTAATCCAAGGAACGTGGGCTGATCAAATCCACAGCAGGAACCGAAACAGGTCAATCCAGCGAGAAAGCAAGCCGAGTTGACAACACAACGGCGGGTTACCCAAGGACGTGCCTCCACTTTGGAAACAGCAACAGGTAAGCCCCGCTGAATTTGTGCAAGGAAACAGCTGAGAGCAGCACAGCAGTGTCCTATAGGCATTATAGATAAAAAGTTTAGAGAGACAGAGAGGAGAAGCGGCGAACAATTTCACGCCAGCGTCCTCTCCAATGTCACGCCGACCCACGGCGTGTCATTAGCCTGTGATGCCTGGCCAGGCACAGCCCAAAGAGAATATATGGGCCCGCCCTCCTCCCTGTGACTTGTCTAACCGGGAGATCCCAGTTGGGGGAAGGGTCTTCGGCAACAACTCTCAACATTCTTGTCCTGGCAGCAGCCCAGCAACCAGGTGGTGGATAGGGCCCAGGCTGTCCCTGCACCCCGTACTGTAACCCGTACCCGTAGAAACTTGAATGACTGATTTTTCACTGGCAACTGCTTATGCCAAGCCTCTTTAGCCTGTTCAAGACCTCAGAACCAAGTCTCCAATTCACTGAGCCAGGATTGCAAAACTACAAACAGGCTACATTTATTACAAGTATTGTTATTACTGAAGGAGGCAGACCAGCGGCTAAACATCTGACCACTCTGAGCAGGAAAGTGCAGGAGGGGCACATAAAGAAGCCATGCTGTTAGCGAGTAAGAGCTAACTTAGAGCTATGCTGAGCTAATGAATCGCTAAGACACAAAGTGGAATACTATGAATATAATTTGCAGGTGATTCAGGAGAGATCGTGCTTTGCATAAAGCACTTGAAGATTACACTATGAAATATTCAATGATCTTGTGAGTCTGAACATACACGCACACACTTAAGGACTAAACCTTGTGTATAAATAAGGTACGCAAGAAATTGCAATAAAAATTGTTTTAATGTAATTACTGACCCCTCTGGGGATGCGACTGGTCTGGATATTAAGGTTATCAAAGTGTTCCTAGAAAACATTCTCTATACTGTTACAACAACAGCAACAGTATGAATTGTTGACACGAGGTTCCACAGATTCATGTTGTTGATTCTATCCTACTTTCAGCAGCCTTAGCAGGAATGCAACTTCCAGATACTGCCAAAGCAGTATCTGATTTCTGTTCTTGGCTGACAGAGACGGAAACCAACGTGGTTTTCCTCTTTCGTCTTGAACATGTGAGTCTGAGCTGGTTTCCTGTTTAGCACAGGTGTAGACAGTATTATCTTAGTTAAAGTAAAATTTCTGCTACTTTCAACAAATCTCTGAGCTTTTTTATCAACGAGTTCTCTCCATTGGAGTTGCTCACAGGTTCTGTTGTGTTTTTCATTCTTCTATATAAATTCTCATGAGTACTTTAGAGACATGGTTCCAAAACATTCAAAGCAGCTAATCTGATAGCAACAGTGAACAATAAATAATGTTGGGAACTGGTAAAAACTTAAAGTTGAAAAACTCATATTGCATCTACATCTGTCTATTTTGTTTGGGTGCCATTACAGGATGTCTTAAGGTCCCTAAAAACTCATCAATATCAATTGGAAATTTTGTTTAGATCCTCCTCCTAAGGAGCCAGCAAGTTATTTTGTTCTGATATTGTAATTTATTGCTAGAAATAAATTTTTTCTTCAACTCAAGAGTCTTAACTTTCATTCAGTAGGATTTCAGAATGTACAGTACTTTTACTCCTTATGAAACAAAACCTTTATTCATTGTCTTTTGTAGTGAACAACAGGCCTTATATTTTCAAGTACTTTCATACTTCAGAAAGCAGATGGCAGGGTGAGGCAGAAAGGATTTCACTCAAAATTGGGAAAGAGGACTCAGTCTTACTGCTGCAGGGGGTGAGGTGGAGGAAAGCCAGACATTAGAGGTGAAAGCTCAAAAAGAGATGTATCAGCTTTTGTGGAGCCTGAGCAGGGATGGCACCCATTGTGTGCATAATAAGAAGCATTGTTTAATTAGGGATCTGAAGTTTTTTGGTATGATTTCCTGAAGGGGAAAATAAAACCTTTAAGTTGAATCCATATGCATTTGACATATTTGACATGTACAAACACACCCCACATGCACATGCACGTACACACAACACACACACACAAGCTAAGAGTTTGATTTTTTCTTTACCCTATTGATTTATATAATTAATTGTATAATGAACTAAACTGTACCTCCTCCTGTCTTATCAATTCAGTTTCAACCATACTGAAATTGGGTTGAAATTGTTCCTTAGCATGAACATAAAACAGGCCATGCTACCAACAAACAGGTGGTCCTCTGATTACATTAAACAGAAAACAGGAAACCAGGTTTTAGAAAAAATGTCAGAATACACAAGCCAGAGGTAAATGGGCTGGTTCTTGTAAAGCACTTTTCTACTTGAGCACTCTATACACCACGCCTCCTTCACCCATGCACTTTCCAACAAAGTGCCAATGAACCAGTTCAGCATCTTGCCCAAGGATACTTTGACATGCAGACTGGAGCAGTCAGGGAGCAAACCACCAACCTTCTGATTAGTAGGGAACCTGTTCTACCTCCTGAAACACAGTAACTGCCAGGTGATACTAGTTATTGGAAATCAGTAAGTTGAGACAGATTAGGCAGTTCATCAAAGTAACAAATTATCTTGATGTGTCTGGTAAAGGGGAAAAAATAATCCCTCTTAAAAGAAGAACTCTTAAAAGGAATGCCTCATTGTACTGAGAGCATAGAAAGATGATTCCCTTCACAGGCTAGTGTCAACATCAGAGCCCTTGCTTACACAGACATGAGGGTTTGTTATAGGGTACTAGTTCTCTCTTGGTAAATGGACTAGTTCTTATATAGCACTTTTCTACTTTCTCTGAGCACTCAAAGCACTTATACAACACATTTACATTCACCATATATAACTAAGCTAAGCACTTTTATTGTCTAACATTCACACACATTCATACTCCAACGCTTGCATCAGAGAGCAACTTGGGGTTCAGTATCTTGCCCAAGGATACTTTGGCATGTGGTCCGGAGCCTGGAGCAGCCAGGACTCAAACCACCAACCTTCTGGTTAGTAGGTGACCTGCTCTACCTCCTGATCTATAGCCACCCAAACTTGACCAAAAGAAACAGCAAGATGGGGATAGATAACTTTCTTAGCAGCACCTTTTTGTTTTTACTTCTTACACACTTTAATGCAGCTTTCTTCCAACCAATCAGAAGCCAGAGACTCCTAGACTTAGATAAATATGGGAAAACCACAGATTCAACACATTATTATAATTGTATTGAAAGATGCATATGTAAAGATGTAGCTCTAAAACAGCTAACTGATCATCTGCAAAGGAACGGTTAATTTGAAGAGTTTCAGTCAGGTTTCAGAATTCATCACAGTACAGAAACAGCATTAGTGAAGGTTACAAATGATCTTCTTACAGCCTCTGACAGTGGACTCATCTCTGTTCTTGTCCTGTTGGACCTCAGTGCAGCTTTTGATACTGTTGACCATAGATTAGAGCATGCTGTAGGTATTAAAGGTACTCCACTGCAGTGATTTGAATCATATTTATCTAATAGACTCCAATTTGTTCCACAGGGTTCTGTGCTAGGATAATTTTATTTACATTATACATGCTTCCCTTAGGCAGTATTATTGGAAAGCATTGCATAAATTTTCATTGTTATGCAGATGATACTCAGCTTTATCTATTGATGAAGCCAGATGACACACATCAATTAGTTAAACTGCAGGAATGTCTTAAAGACATAAAGGCCTGGATGACCTCTAATTTCCTGCTTCTAAATTGTACTCTAAATGTACTCAGCCCCAAAAATCTTAGAAACATAGTGTCAAACCAGATACTTACTCTGGATGGCATTACTTTGGCCTCCAGTAACACTGTTACAAATCTTCGAGTCAATTTCAAAATATAGTCTTTGACTTAACTGGGAGGCACAACTTGATGTCTGCTACATTGCTTTAAAAAACTAGACCCTTTACCAGGAGGTGCACTGGGGACAGTGTCCGGGATGGGAGCAGTTAAAATCTCAGGTTGAGTAGAAGGGGACAAAGGGAAGTGGGAGTGGGGCTTCAACTGAGTTGGTGGTCGTGGCTGACAAACCTGGAGGGTCGATGAGAGTTCAAGGCTGTGGCCTTGAATGTTGTAGCTCCTCTTAGCTGTGGATGTTGAAGATTTAGAGGGCAAAGTCAATGGAGCTGGTGATTTGTTCCCAGCTTTGGAGGAGATGCATTGTAAGGCCTGAGACAAATGTAGTGAAAATCTGAGATTTGTCAGATTGATCCAGGAGGTAACAAATCCTGTATGTAACGCCAGAGCATTCGTCATCAGAACTAAGGCACTCAAGAATTACAAAGGGTGCCTTCCAAAGTGTAGCAAGTTTCTGTTTCAGTGTAATGGGGTCATTTAACCACACAAGGTCACCAGTAAAATAAGCGGTGTGTTTGATGCACTTATCATACTGCTGTTTCTGCTGGTTATGGACACAATATCTGTTCCCTGCAGTACTGAAGGTGGACGGAAGCCTCAGAGTTAGCTAACATAGTCTGCAGGAGAACCTGGGATACAAGATAGTGACATTGTTAGCTAACAGCTAAAAGACACTGAATAAAGGTTTTGTTTTGGAAGGAGTAAAATTACTGTACATTTATGAAATCCTACTAAATCAAAGTTAGGACTCTTGAGTTGAAGAAACAATTTTATTTCTAGCAATAAATTACAATATCAGAAAACTTATCGTAATTTAACCTCCCTTGTGATCATAAATGTGAAAGCTGCAATTCCTGTCATTTTGAAAGTACATGTGCTCTGTTAGCCCAACCCCCACAAATGTGGAATCCATAGAGAGCCCAGGATGCTCTCTTGCCAGTACATTAAGTCCATCCACCCATCCATCCATCCATCGATCCATCCATCCAAATATAAAATCTATTTATATAGCACTTATCACAAATAAAAATTGCAAAGTGCTTCAGAATAAAAGACAAAAAAGTAAAAAAGTATAACAATATAAAGCAATATAATACAGCACAAAGAACAAGTTTATTAAAAGCTTGTCTTTATAAAATGTTTTCAGCTGCTTTTAAAAGAGTCAGTGGAGTCTGTACAGGGTAAAGACAATGGAAGAGAATTCCACAACCTTGGTGCCACTGACTGAAAAACCTGATCCCCACAGGTTTTGATCTAAGGCCCTAAAGTTAAAACTAAAATTTTAAAATGAAATCTAAAATTTATTGGCATCCAATGAAAAGAAGGCAAAACTGGAGTGATATGTGATCTTCTCTTGGTGCCAGTTAAAATTCTTGCTGCGACATTCTGCACAGTTTGAAGTTGATCCAATATTGATTTGCTGAAACAAGTAAAAAGACCATTACAATAATCCAAACGAGAAGAGATAAAAGCATGAATAATCATCTCAAGCTCAGCCTTTGACACCAGTAATCTGAGTTTTAAAATATTCCTTAAATGATAAAAACAATTCCAAACCAGCTGTTTGGAGTGATGCGCAAGGGACATTGAGCTGTCAAAAATGACACCTAAACTTCTGAGGCTTGATTGAACAGAAGTGCCTAAGAAGCTGATACCTAATTTCTGAAATCATATAGTCAGTAGCAATAATCAGTGTTTCAGTTTTATCAGTGTTTAACTGGAGGAAATTGTAATTTAAACATTGCTTGATTTCTGTCAGGCAATTATTTTAACTAGACAATTTATAAAACTCAGAGGCTCTGAACGAACAATATAACTGAATGTCATCAGCATATAGATGATAAGAAATATCATTGTAACGCCTTATAATTTGGCCAAGAGGGAATATCCATCCATCCATCCATTTTCTTCCGCTTATCCGGGGCCGGGTTGCGGGGGCAGAAGCCTAAGCAGAGAAGCCCAGGCTTCCCTCTCCCCAGCCACCTCCTCCAGCTCATCCGGAGGGACCCCAAGGCGTTCCCAGGCCAGCCGAGATACATAATCTCTCCAGCGTGTCCTGGGTCTACCACGGGGCCTCTTCCCGGTGGGACATGCCCGGAACACCTCACCCAGGAGGCGGCCAGGAGGCATCCTAATCAGATGCCCGAGCCACCTCAACTGGCTCCTTTCGATGTGGAGGAGCAGCGGCTCTACTCTGAGCCCCTCCTGGATGGCCGCACTCCTCACCTTATCTCTAAGGGAGAGGCCAGCCACCCTTCGAAGGAAACTCATTTCTGCCGCTTGTATTCGCGATCTTATTCTTTCAGTCACTACCCAAAGCTCGTGACCATAGGTGAGGGTAGGAACGTAGATCGACCGGTAAATCGAGAGCTTCGCTTTACGCTAAGCTCCCTCTTCACCACGACGGACCGGTGCAGCGTCCGCAAGAGGGAATATATAAAGTAAAAAGAGAACTGAACCCAAACAGTTCCCTGAGGTATCCTACAAGACAAAACTACTGGTTCAGACATCACTGGATTCATATGAACAGTAAAAAACAATCTCTCAGATAAATATGATATGAACCATTCTAAAACAACACACAGTAATCTTAAACATATCCCTAAGCCTGTTAATCATGATACTGTGATCAATGGTATCAAAAGCAGAGGTGAGATCTAATAAAACCAGAACTGTGAACTCTCCAGAGTAGAACTCATATAGATTGCATGAATGATGCTTGTGGTGTCAGACTTATGTCTCCCACAGAGAACAAAAATGATTTGCTGGGTTTGAAATGGCTCAGTAGCAACAACTGCTTTCATTGGAGCTCGTGTGGGACGTGTGGGATTGCTTCTGGTGTTGCATGGGGCATACTCTGCACACCACATTTTATTGTCACGTGACATGACCGACCAATAATTTAATTGCTGAGCATGTTTCAGAACCTTATCTGCTGACAGATGACCTGCCACTGGATTTCCAGAGAGCAGCTGTGTGACAAAGCTTATAATACAGCTTAGGTGAGTAATATTTTCTCGGGTGGTGTGGATCTCGATGCTGATTGGATTTGTCATATTTGTCCCATGTAGTACATCTTTGATGAACAGCTGTCTGGTATGGTAAGGTGAAGTGGATGTACTATGAGTGCTGTACTGAGCATCTCAAGAGGAGAATCTGTCAGGTCTTGAGTCCAAACCCTGGACAAGGTAACTCTGTTTCTCTTCTTTCAGGCTGGTTACAGTAAACAGGACGAATCATAGCTACCTGTTCTGAAGATTGAATTATGGCAGTCAGTTGCAGTGCTGCACTCACAACAGCTGGCAATGCACATGGTTTCCTTCGAGATCCCCTGCACCTAATTTTAGTCTGCAATGTTGGGTCCAATCCAGCAACAAAGCAGCAGAATTTTTGTCCTTCTAGTGCACTGTGGTCATGGTATGGGAAAGCTTCAAGCACAAGACGAGTGATATCTGCACTATATAGATCCAAATTTCACCTTGTTTATGAGGGCAAGCATTCACATATTTGGAAGAAGGTCAGAGAATATTTTGGACCAAAAACTTTGTTATGTATTTAGCATTAGAAATACATGGTTCAGTGGCACTATTATATGTTTAAGTAGAACAGCAAGTGTGCGCATTGATCTGCTGTGTTCTTCTGCAAATGGCTAATAAAAGAAAGTCACGCTCCACTGAAGGTTCCATGGTGTCTAAATAGTTATGCCATAAGTGTAGGACATAACAAATTGGCGACAAGATTAAAAAGGATCCCCGATGTGCATGGGATGACAGAGAGGGGAAATCTTTGTGGAAGTGACGGACAAGACAAGAAAAGCAAAAAAAAGCTAACCCTCCGTGTGGATGCTAATACCCCTGCTAGCAAACTGCATAGACAGCGTGAGTAACATCTCTTCTTAAGTGAAGGACACTGATAAAGACAGAAAATGTCAGGAGGTGTTGGACAAATGGACATATTTGATAACTGCACAGAGGATTGGACAACATATATAGAGCGAGTGGAACAATACTGTGTGGCTAATAAAGTAGAGAATGAGAGGAAAGTTGCTGTGTTACTGAGTGTGATGGGAGCAAAAACATATAACTTGTTGCGCAGCCTCATCACACCGGCCAAACCAGCAGGCAAAAGGTTCGAGGAGATCACGGAGGTGCTTCAAAAACATTTTCAACCGAAACCACTGGTCATAGCCGAGCGATTTCGATTCCATAAAAACATCAGCTAAAAACGGAGTCCACATCGGAGTACATCGTGGATCTCCGGCGGCTGTCGGAGCACTGTCAGTTTGGGGAGGGGCTTTCAGATGCGCTGAGAGACCGTTTCGTCTGCGGGCTGCACAACGAAAGCATACAGAAACGAGTCCTCACAGAAGATAATCTCACGTTGAACCGTGCATTAGAGATCGCCATATCTATGGAGACAGCAGCAAAAGATGCAGGAGAGCTACAGGGAAAATACACAGAACCGCGTTCTGTAAATAAAATGCGCATGCAGCGTAACGATAAGTCACAGACCTGCTACAGATGCGGAAAGAAGTCACATGACGCTGCAAATTGCTGGTTTAAGGACAAAGAATGCCTGCAATGTAACAAAAAGGGGCATATACAGAAAATGTGCAAATCAAAGCAGTATGATAAAAAGAAAAACAAAATGTGGAAAAGAGACAGGAAGCTGCATGACTTAAATGAAACAGACTCAAATGATTCTCAAGAGGATTTGGCATGTTTTGAGCTGAACACAATACAGGGGAAAGATAATGATGCAATATGGCTCACACCAAAAATACAAGGAGTTAAGTTAAAGATGGAGCTGGATACTGGGTCAGCCCTCTCACTAATCTCATATGAAGATTACAGAGATAAATTTCCCAATCTGAAACTAAAACACACCTCAGTGAAGCTAAAAACATACACAGGTGAAAGAATAACTCCCTTGGGAAAAGTGAAAGTGGAATATGAGAAAGATAAGTGCAACCTGGAACTTTATGTTCTGAAAAATGGAGGTGTGCCATTATTTGGGCGTGACTGGTTGAAACACATCCACCTCAAATGGAAAGGAATAAAGTCCGTGAGACTAGCACATGGTCTGAGTGCACATCCTGTGGATGAAAGACTGAAACAGATACTCGAGAAACATGCTCAGGTGTTCAAGGAAGGAATTGGCACTCTGAAAAATATTAAAGCACAGATCATACTGGAGGACAATGCAAAACCCAGATTTCACAAGGCACATCCTGTACCATATGCTGTACGGCCCAAAGTCGAAGCAGAGCTCCAACACTTGGAAGAGCAAGGAATACTCACCAAGGTGGAATGGTCAGACTGGGCCACACCAATAGTATCAGTGAGCAAGAAGGCAAGTGATAGTGTGCGAATCTGTGGTGATTTTAAGGTTTCAGTAAACCCAGTCCTCTGCATCGATCAGTACCCACTCCCATGAATAGAAGACATATTCACAGCAGTAGCAGGTGGCAAACACTTTTCAAAAATCGACCTTGCTCAAGCTTATCTTCAGATGGCAGTAGAAGAGACATCCAAGAAATATCTAGTGATAAACACTCATAAAGGCCTATATCAGTACAACAGACTGGTCTTTGGTATCGCCAGTGCTCCAGCAGTATGGCAACGTGCTATGGATCAGGTTCTGCAGGGCATCCCAGGAACACAATGTTTTCTGGATGACATAATCGTCACAGGTGTCGATGAGGAGACTCATTTGACTAACCTAGCAGCAGTCCTGGCCAGGTTAGAAAAATATGGACTGAGAGCAAACAAAAACAAATGTGAGTTCTTCCAGGATGCCATTGAATATTGTGGCCATAAGATCGACAGGCATGGACTCCACAAAACCAAAGACAAGGTTGAAGCAGTCCTGAAGGCACCAGAACCTAAAAATGTGAGTCAACTACGCTCATTCTTGGGCTTAATTAATTATTACCACAAGTTTCTACCGAACCTGTCGACAGTTCTGCACCCCCTGAACTCGCTGCTGCAACAAAATGTCAAATGGAAATGGACAAAAGAATGTGAAGAGGCATTTAATGGTGCTAAGCAGCTCATTACATCAGAGGAGGTGCTGACGCAGTTTGACACAACCTACCCCTTCTCCTTGCCTGTGATGCCTCCCCATATGGCATCGGTGCTGTGCTATCTCATAAAATGCCTGATGGATTGGAACGACCAATTGTAGGACATAACAAACTTATCTGAGTTTCACTTTCATGGAGTCATAGTATTTCTGGGTTGACAAAGGCTGACTGTCCCAATACAAAAATGCAGCATCGGCTAGACGATTCAATTCAATTCCGCTCAATTCAATTTTATTTATATAGCGCCAAATCACAACAAACAGTCCCCTCAAGGCGCTTTGTATTGTGGGTAAAGATCCTACAGTAATACAGAGAAAACCCAACAGTCAAAACAATCCCTATGAGCAAGCATTTGGCGATGGTGGGATGGAAAAACTTCCTTTTAACAGGAAGAAACCTCCAGCAGAACCAGGCTCAGGGAGGGGCATCATCTGCCATGACCGGTTGGGCTGAGGGGAGAGAGACAGGACAAAAGACATGCAGTGGAAGAGAGTCAGAGATTAATAATAATTAATGATTAAATACAGAGTAAAGTATAAACAAAGTAAATAAAGTGAATAAAAAGAAACAGTGCATTATGGGAACAACCCCCCCCCCCCCCCCACCCCCCCCCCCCCCCCCCCCCCCCCCCCCCCCCCCCCCCCCCCAGCAGCCTAGGCCTATAGCAGCAAAACTAAGGGGTGGTTCAGGGTCACGTGATCCAACCCTAACTATAAACTTGATCATAAAGGAAAGTTTTAAGTCTAATCTTAAAATAGAGAGGGTGTCTCTCTCCAGAATCCAAGCTGGGAGATGGTTCCACAGAAGAGGGGCCTCTTAGGGATTATTTTTTTACTCAATGAATAAAAGGACAAATGTTTAAAAGTAAACTCCAGTAAGTTAATTAACAAACAGTGGATCAACCAAATAATAAACAATTAAATAATACATTAGACAAAGAACAACAGACAGAAAGTGCTGACTAACTTCTCTGTCTCAGTTCATCTCATCTCAGAGGTTCGGCCACAGTATGCACAATTAAAACATCACCAATGTCACCATGTTCTGTTATGGGGTGGCTGTAGCTCAGTAGGTAGAGCAGGTCACCTACTGATCGGAAGGTCAGCGGTTCGAATCCTGGCTACTCCAGGCTACATGCCAATGTATCCTTGGGCAAGATACTTAACCCTAAGTTGCTCTCCGACCGTTCTGTCGGAGTATGAATGCGTGTGAATGCTAGTTAATTAAAAAAGCACTTAGCTTAATTAATGATGGAAGTGCTTGTATGAATGGGAGTGCATGGGTGAATGCAAACAGGTTGTATAAGCGCTTTGAGTGCTCTGATTGAGTAGAAAAGCGCTATATAAGAACTAGTCCATTTACCATTAATCTGGACAAGATGGCTCTGTATGCCAAATTAAAACATCAGAAAGAAGCTCTATCTCCTGATGAGAGGAATGTGGGTCATGAAAAACCAGCTTGGACAAGACCAAATGACGAAGGCCCCAGAATTTGTTCATGTTTAGATAATGGCAGTATAAAGATGTTATGGTTAGACAGGAACATGGACTCAGGGGGGAGAGAGCGCACACACAGGCCTGTCTCTTCCTCTGAATCCCCAATGCATATGAGAGTTCTTCTGATTCTTTAATATGTTAAATGTCTTACTTTTTTAATTAAAGTGTTTCAGGTGTCTTCCTTCACAAACAAAGGTTTAAAAGCTGAAGGCTCTGCCTCCCATTCTACTCTTAAGTATCCTAGGAACCACAAGTAAGCCGAGTGGGTAGAAGGGAGGACATAACAGTTGCCAAGAATTTTCAGCCTCTGAACTATGCATTTTACATCACACAAGTCATTGTAATGCCTTTAGCTCAAAAATAGTGTTTTTCTTTTACTCGTTAAAGTAATAACAGTAAGTTGATAAAATGCAGGCTAACTTAAAGCTGTAGCTCAAGCCTAATTAAAATACTTGAAATGCAGAAATCCCCATTGATCAGTTGGTGTCAGTTAAGAAAGCTCAGTTTAAAAAAAACTGCTTCAACACGTGATGCAGGAAACACTGTGTGCCAACAATACTTGAATATTTGTATTTGTTTTTGTAATTAATGAGAAACAATAGATTTGTGAGAAGAATACTTCATTCTTGAGTATAGCATAGAAAGAAGAAGCATAAAACAGAAAAGTGTAGCATAAAATAAAGTGAATATTGTTGAATTAACTGTATGAAGCTGTGCTCTGCTCTCTGTGGTACAGCTGCATGCATGTGTCCATTGTCTTGATCAGCAAAACAGTTTTTTTTAAACAAACTGGATTGTGTGATACATATAATTGTCGTCAGCAGTGTTAATCCACATCCTGTTTTTCACAGTTTGTGTGTCTGTAAAATCTTTGTGTGCATGAGTAAGATGAATGCAAACCACAGATAAAATCAGCTTAACTGATCTCCCACAATACCAGTCTCTGATTGGTCTCTCTGAGGTAAGCTTTTTTCAGATACATTGAAATTAAAAGCAAATTCAGCTGAATTCTGTCAAAAACAGTGATGCAGTCTTGTTTCATCTGTTAAATTTTTTCTTTGGTCAGCAAAGTGTTTTTTCTATAACTTTTGGTAACCAATTGATACAAATTGTATGACAACCTTAGAAATCTCATTTTAAATCTCTGTTGTCCATAAGAAATCTCAGCAGTATTGGGTGTGACAGCCACTTGTGAGTGCTTTATTTTGCTATGCCTAGCTGCTCTGAGACCCAGAGGGTGAGTCCTTGTTCTTGATGTCCCAATACTTTAATCAAGTCATATTTATTAACTCGATAAGGTCTAAGTCATCATTGAGACAGTCCAACCCTAACCCTGTTTTGAACAAAAACAAAAACAAAAACAAAACAAAACAAAAAACAAAAAATGGTCATTTGAATGACCATGTTATTTGTCCTCTGTTTGGAAAAACTGGAGAAAAATTAAACCAAACATCTGACATGTTAAATGCATGACAGTTGTAAAAAGAAGTGATAATGCAGGCTAAAGTGGTTAGTTTCCAGTACTGTATTGATGTACAGTAGTACACTATTTTGGACTGGGGCAAAGCAGGCTGTGGTGGAAACGGTCAATGTTAGAATACATCAAATGTAGCAGACATCAGTTCCAATTAAAAGGGAACATATCATGCAAAATCCAGTTTTTAAGCCCTGTCAAAATACACATGTTTTGTGTATTTTGACTGTCTAGGGGTGTAGAAAATTTAAATTTATTCTCCCCCGGTGCTGCGTAGATTTCTTTATATTCTTTTTGGGTCATATTTTTCAGTCTGTTCAGTTTTCTCTATTCCCTATTACGTTTTTCTTACCTGTTAGGTCACAATATTTGCTGTGGAACTGCTAAGCAAACCGGAGTCACGCCATCCGCGCTTGAAAAACATTTGTGCATCTACATCCGTATATGCGGTTAAATCCACTTATGTATTTTTGAATATCTGCTGATCCATCAGTGATTGTGTCCATATTTCTATTTCTAGGCTGCAAAAATTTAAAGTTTTATAGGGACAATATAAAGTCCCTATAAAACTGTACTGAATTGAGAAAAAAGTGCCTGACTTGGTTTTTATATAATATGTATGGTATATAATAAAGCACTTGCTAAGTGTCAATAAAAATTATCTGAACAGTTTCAGGATTTTATAGTGACAAATCAATAACAGGAGTTAATTAGTTGTGTGTGTGTGTGTGTGTGTGTGTGTGTGTGTGTGTGTGTGTGTGTGTGTGTGTACATGTGTGTACAAAAGTTGTACATAAAACCCCACTAAAGTTGTAACTCCAAATAATGTAAACAGAGGGAAACAAATGCAAAATATTTCCTGTAGTCCCGGATGTGTGATGTGAAGTCTTTGAGTTGTGAACAAAAAGCAGAAAATGCGAATCATCTGACGACTACAGGAAAGAGTGCTGCCCACAGAAACCAAACAGTTCAAATGTCAGCTTAAAATGCAAGCTCTGTACAAACACAGAAGGTGATGAGATTCAGTTCAGGTTTCTACAACATGGAGGCAAAAATGATACGTTCCAGCTACAACACTGTCTTTATTTACCTTTATGTGAGCATCGTCTTCAACCCAAGCCATGGTAGGACTCTCAATTCCATCTTCTACTGACTGTAGCAGTTTTAGTTCAAATTTTCAACTTTGATGATTAAGAATAAGGACTTTAACCAGTGATTAAAAATGACTACAGTGTTTACAGAAAATGTATCTGGAGTTATTTGTATTTCTGACACAAACTCAAGGTCAGTGTATTATATTACTGAATAAGAACTCTTCACATCTAATAGCAGAAAATAAAAAAGATGTGCTGAATAAAAATATTTACTCTTACATAACTTTTAACATGGACTCTATTGATTATTGGCAAAAAGAAGACTTAGAGATTGGACTTTTAATCTTGTTTTGGGGTTTTTATTCATCAGGTTTTGATGTGAACCAGCCACAGAATAAGATTATTAACCCAGATAAAACAGTTTCCATCAGCTGTGAGCATACAGCAGACCCCAACTCCGTTTTAGATGTTCGACTCAACAAAGTAAGGTATGTCTCCTGGTTTCATTATGTTGTTTTCAAGATGGAGTCATCTGTCAGTAGTAGGGATGTTCAATACCACAGATTTCTTTTCTGATCCAATATGGAGTAAAATTCAAGCTGGTATCGACGATACTGATCTGATACGATACTTTGTGCGAAAACACTTAATGTGTCTGGTAAATCTAAAAAAGGTGGTGTAATTCAAATCTTGGCTTCATAAAGAACACAAGACATCACTCTGATTTATTTGTTTTAAACTCAGAAATACATTGAGGTAGCAGCCTCATTCATTACTCAATTCCCACTAACATCACAGATCGCGTCATGGCTATGTCTGGAGCTGAAATTGCTCCGCGTGAGACTTCTTTTATGTTCTGCCGTTGTGTCTATGTTTGAGTAAGTGAGTGAACAGCAGCACGCTGTGCTTAGGCATTAAGTCCTTAGGCATTACACACTTACCAGGTGGAAGAAAAGTAGTTCCCATCAACTCCATCTCATTTAGGCAATATCTCAATAATTTAGTTACTTTCTAACGTGTTCTTGTTAAGATACATTATCTCAAATGACAGAAGTATTGAAAGTATTGATACTTGGATTTGAGAATCGATTTTAAAGCATAGACATCTGGTATCGGAAGTAACGATATTTCAGTATCAATCCACACATCGTTAGTCAGTAGAACTTTTTATCTGTTTCACTGTGGAATGCTGAGACATTATTTGGGATTACTTGTAGGCACTTTTTTAAAATAAACAGTTCCAAATGTCTTTTGCAAAAAAACACACTTTCAAACTTTTGTATAGCAGGGAAAACCCTGAATTAAGCCTGTGTTTGTATGGTAGAAGTATTGTTCAAAATCTGCAGATCCCCGCTCTTCAAGAATTCTGTATACTGCAGCTTTAATTAACATAATTTCAAATAAAATAATATGTATCTCAAGATTCAGTCAGGCTGGTTGCCTGTCTAATATTTCTTTGTTGCTTTTCAGAGCAAACAGATCACTGCTATGCCAGAAGGGAATGGACAACTGTAAAAACATTATCATGTATAACGAAACTTCAGATCAAGACAAGTGGATTTTCATCTTATTCAATCTTGGGCCAGACGCAATGACCTTTGAGTATGAATGTGAGGTCACAGCAAAAGAAAATGATATAGACAACACCAAGAGAGGAACACCAACAAAACTACTTGCACTGCAAACACAAGGTATGTAAATACAAACCAATAAAGACATAAATTGTAATACAGTCCAATTTGTTTATCGTTTGAGACAACTGAGACGACAGAATATAAGTAATTATGCAGCCACATCTCAAAGTATCAAATACTGTGGTTCTGTCAGATTATGCGAGAATTGTTGCACTGATGTATTTGACACAGAGAGATAACAGTATTTATGTAGAGAACAGTTTTTAGGTTGGGGTGGTGGCGAACAAGTCACAATTTTGTCAGATCAAACACCTTCGGTCCTTCATGAGAGATTTATACTTTGCACCTCTTTGCACTCTCATTCCCTGGTTAGTCTTTAACACACACACACACACACACACACATAAATGTTAGGTTTTCGAAGACATTGAGGTTTGGGATTAAAGCACGCTCCTTTATAACATCAACCATGCGCATTGAAAAAAAATGACCCAGTATGTTTAAATGTGAATTGCAGGATTAGGCTAAAGGATAAGTCATATGATTTTGAAATGCCAGCACTTTTGAAAAAACAGCAGTACAGTATGATAGTATAAGGGACTACGGGATCTATTGTCTAGTTAGCCAAAGCCTTATATAAAGTAGTGCTCATAGTTCAACTGCTGTCCATTGGAACACACATATATATATATATATATATATATATATATATATATATATATATATATATATATATATATATATATATATATATATAAAATACATCAATGAATAAATATTGCACTGCTCGATTTGCATCATTACTATGAATACTGGCACTATTATTACTTTAGTAACCCTCGTAATGTCCTGGGGTCTTTTTAGACCACAAATGAAATCTTTTGCCATCAAAATATGTTTTTTTTTTTTTTTTTCATCAAATGACCTGAAAATAACAGGGGTTGTTCAATACTATGCTCTTCGTGATTAAAATCAATTTGACATAATTTGACTGAATTGTGGGTGTTTTATTGAATTTAATAATGTCTGTTGTCCTCTGGGGTCAAAAAGACCCCACAGCACAAAGTGGCCCAATGGGTCAAATTGTCACCCCGTACAGTTTCCAAAACATCTCTGATCTCAGATCTTTGATGTGTGAGATCAAACAATGGTTATAGCAGCAAAATAAAACAAAAGAAATAAAACAGAGCCTTTCTCACAGGTGTTTAGGTGTTTCACATTGTGCAACATGCAGAGGAAGAAGCTCTATACTGCACCAGAGGCCTGTGCCCTAATTTTTGTGGGAAAGAATGACCAGGTAGACAATGCTGAGTGTAATGAGGAGGAAGAATCAACTAAAGAGGAAAATAATGATAAGGTGACAGATCCAACATACAGACCACATGCTACCTCTACCTCTGAAGAATTCCCCACATCACCTGCTGCAGAAATAAAAAAAAGAACATGATGATGGAGTAGCATCTAAAATGTTAGAAGTGGAGAACTGTGCTCACAATGAAGAGGAAGAATCAACTGATGAGAGAGATTCTGAGCAAGAGTGCCTCTACCCCTGCCGCACCTCTGGGGGATTCACCCATTGGTCAGTCCAGCTGACCAATGGGTAAATCACCCAGAAGAAGTAGTTGCAAATTCTGCCCTCGCCAGAATGATCTCAAGACATTAACAATATGCCAAAAATAAAATAAATACATCTGCAAAAATCACGCCATTACTACTTGCCTTGCATGCAACTTTAGGGCCCAGTCAGACAGTTTTTTCTGAAAAAAAGATAAAATGTTTTGGAAATGAATGTTGGCATGTGTCGTATTTTTGGATGGTTGCATTCTTGGGGAAATAATCCTCGCTGACAAAGTCTTAATGCATATATACAAAGTTTATTGCAAAGAAACAGACAGTGTCAAAACAGGTGCTTTTCCTTTGCGGCCTGGGACAGGGTAAATTGCCAATCGCACTAGCTCACTAAACAAAGGGATCACACAGATTATATACCATAGTGTTGGCAAACCCCCACATCCTGACTTTCCATATGTGGCTATGAAAACAGCTTCAACCCCCTAACCTATAGTGGACATACGGACATTCGTTAACAGTACAGACACCACACGTTTTATATGTCATTTAATGAGTTGGAATAAAGTTGTCTAAAAAGTTGAAACACAAAGATTGGTGATCATTTATACCATATGCTATAAAAACAGTCAAACAGTCAAAGTTTTTGAAAATGAGGTCTTACTGGCCTTGAACTTCAAAATAGAGAAAAAAATTGTGTGTATGTGTTTGACTAAACTTGTATTTGACTTGTGTTTGACTGAAGTGTAGCACAAAATTGGGTGAAGTATCTACTTTATATTCCTTAAAAACGGTCAAACTCGATGGGGTCTTTTTTGACCCCAGAGGACAAAAGGTGTAATTATTTGCTGCCATTAAAAAAACTGAAGTGCTTAAAAAAAAACCAACCACACTAAACTCTGCCAAATACCAGTCTGCAATATGTCAAATAGTCCAAATTATATTAATTCAAAGTAATTATTTTTTAAATATTATTTTCATTCAAAAATGGGGTATACTTTTATATAAACAAGAATTATTGTCCCTAAATTTCAAAACAAATGGAAAAATTTGGGGTAATGCATTGGAGGACTAAAGGTGTAACACAGAATTGATCGACAAACACAATGTATGCTTTAAATCAGTGGTCCCCAACCTTTTTTGAGCCGCGGACCGGTTTAGTGTTAGAAAATATTTCCACGGACCGGCTTTTAAGGTGTGGCGAATAAATACGTCAAAATAAATGATACGACCATAACCAAGTGTGATATTTTCTACGTATAATAATAAAAAACGGGAATCCACTTTGTATTCGTATGCAACTCTATCAGCAGCGTTCTCGTAACATCCCGCCTCAACATGAATAACAGGCTCTCTGCCCACAGCGCTCCCTGGTCAGCTGTTAGAGCCATGGTAAAACATGCCTTCAAAATAAGATACACCGCAAAAACAAATACAGTAGAAATCACCTCAGTCGGATTCAAATGGCCCAGTTTGGGGTCTATTATCGAATTTCGCTGCAATGGCTTCTGCTTCATCTATGAATTTGCTTCTGCAAATTTTATAATCTGAAATTTTACTCGTAAGTGCAAGTTTGTAGCTTACACTTGCCACGATTGTCCCCGGTGAAATGAACTGATATAAACACTAAAACAATTTCCAGGCATTGTTAGTGTGTGTGTGTAGTTGTGCATGAACGAGCCGATGCATGGAAGTGGGCGGACAGGAGCTGAGGAGGGTTTTAGCGCTAAACTCATCCAGTTTATGCGATCACATTTAACTGGAAATTTATTACAATGGGACCAGATTTTTCATCCGAGGTAGGTGAATATCCGACGGACTTATGTGATGATTTTATTGGAATTAATGTTAGGAAAAATCAGGACCTGCAGATGCCATCCAACTAGAGCGAAAACCCGATTTGTGCGACTTCGACTTAGGTGATTTTTACTGTATAAAGCGCATGAAAAATACAACTCACCATAACACTGAATCAGTGTAAGCCCCCTGAGCTTGTTTCTCTGATACTCATTTTTGCTGGCTTCTGGTTTGACTGGGTTCGGCCGATTTCACATGGAGCGTGGCTGCAGAGCCGCGGTGTCAAGCGCTGGAGAGTCAGTTTGATGGCTGGGTCTACCTCACTGCTATCCCCGGTGTTGATAAATAAAAATGGTAAATGGACTAGTTCTTACATAGCGCTTTTCTACTCTTGTTGAGCACTCAAAAATTTAAAGAAGCGTTATGTAGGTCAACCAACCGATTTCGTTAGACAGGCCTGAAGCTTCTGGGTTTAATTTTAGCGGTGACGTATCATGTGAGCAGAAACGTCTTGACACGTCAAGAGGAAGTCATGGAGGGAAGTAACGGAGCAAATCCGCCCATTTTTCAAAATAAAATATAGTTTAGGCGCAGATAATAAGTAAAACGGAAATAATTTAAGTTATTTATTCTTTATGTGCGGCCCGGTACCAAATGTCCCACGGCCCGGTACCGGTCCACGGCCCGGGGGTTGGGGACCTCTGCTTTAAATAACAGTCAAACCATTTGGGGTCCTTTTTGGCCCCCAGAGGACAAAAGGTGTATGCAAATTGGGAGGACATTATGAGGGCTAAATTCAGATTGAGTTTATTTATATATTACCAGTTCAGAACATATTTGTATCTAGGGACTTTATATTGTAATGTTAAAAACAGTACAATGTAAGAGAAAAAAGCCCACAGATCAAGTGATCCTGTAGGAGCAAGCACTTCGTCGAAGTCCAGGAAACCTCTAGCAGAACCAAGCTAAAGAAGAGGAGGGCATGTCCTATGACTAATTAAACAAAGGTTCAATATACTCTGACAGAAACACTTATTAGGTATTAGGGACATTTTGCGTTTTTGTTTTTTTTTTTGCCTGCCATTTTGTCTGTACTGATTGAACATAACTAAAATTTGGCAACAAATTTTAGAACTGTCAAACCAGTTTTTAAAATTAGCCTAGCAATTCAAAAAGTAACACTCGTGAACTTAGGGACAGAAAATGTCCCATTCAAAATCATTGAAAATTGCATTTTTGATCCCACATTTATCTTCACATGAACCAATGCAATCTTTTACATTAAGATTTTATTTTGGACTACTGACTTTGAATTTTTGATTTTTATATTTGTCCACCAGGTGGCACTACTTTTTTACCATTCAATGCAAGCATCAAAATTTCACACTTTTTACTGTTTTCTGCAAGGTTTTCTTGCTACCAAAATAATAAGTGTGTGTCACTATTGATGTTGGATCATTGTGTATGTGTGTGTGCACGGGCATGCATGTGTGTGTGTGTGTGTGTACGCGTGTGTGTCCTGCATTATAAACCTAATTCAATAATAATAAACAATGAAGGACCTTTCAGTGCTTCAAAGAGGCCTCAGCAGCAAGAACCAAAACAAAATTGGACTTTGTTTTGGTTATCGCTTAGGTAGATTATGCACCTGCACTGCAGCCATGGCTATAAGCATGAACAGTAGTGCAGGATTAGTCCTTTTACGAGATGACAAAATTTTACAGCTTATTGCATGGTGTTTACAGGTCAAAAAATGAATCAACTCAAATCTACAAGGTGCTGTTGCAGGCCCCTCTCTCATCAGTAAATGTAGAAGTAAGAAGCAGCGTGAATTTTACATGCAAATATGGGAATTTTACATGCATTTTACATGCAAAGACCACCACAGTCTGTCCATTTGCAGTCTCCGCTCTACCTTCGTCCCACTCTGTCTGTCTCTCACCCACTCTGTCTCTTACCCTCTTTCTCTTTTGCTCTATATTTTTACAGCAGTTTTTGGGAAGGTGACATTTTTTGTCCTCAGTACCTCAAGTATGATTTTTTTTAAAAATTTGTCACTGCAGGAAAAGAAAACAAAAAAAAAGCATGAAATAACATATTGCTGCCAATCATTTACCCATCTCATGGCCTAATAAAAATGAAATATCCCATTCATTTGCTTCCACATATCCAATTCTGCGTCACAGAGGGTCCGGAGACTATTCCAGCTGCCATAGGTCGAGAGGGAGGATATACTCTGCACAGGTCACCAGCCTGTCACAGGGCCAAGACAGAGAGACAGACTACCATTCACATCGATGGGCAATTCAGAATCACCAAATGACTAGATCATTTAAAGTGGAAAAAAATTACATTATAATATTTTTACAACAGTTTTTGGGTAGAGGACATATTTTGTCCGAAAGATCACGAATGTAAGTTTTTCACAAAACCTGATACTGTAGAAAAACAAAAAATGCATGAAAAAGAATATTGATGCCAATCAGTGACTCATCTCAGGGCCTAATAAAAATAATAACCCAATAGTCTGGAAAATACATTTTATGGAAATTATTTTAGTTTATTTTTGTTTTTGTCCATAAAAACACAGTTTCACTGTGCAAGTAAAGGGGCCTATAAAGGGATAAAAGTTTTCAAAAAGTATATAGTATTTGTTATCTATGTGTCAGGCTGAAATAGTTCTAAAAGACTAGATCATTTAAAGTGGAAAAAAATATTATTTTATAATATTTTTACAGCAGTTTTTTGGAAGAGGACACATTTTGTCCTTAAGATCACGAATGTAAGTTTTTTAAAGGCTCTCCCAAGGGTTAACATGTTTATCAGTCTATGGTGTAGAGTTGCACCCCATCTGTTAATGGAGTTGGCAATACTGTTGACAAAGTTATGTTTTTTTTATGAGATTACTGTTAAAAGATATTGGACTAATCAGACCTAAGTATTACTGGTTTCTTACTGTTGCCCTACACTGCTAACTAGAGTGATCCTGAAAACAACTGAGATGATGTTAGGTAGCTAGCTGCCATTTGCTAATTACAAAGGCACAGAGGTAAGAAGTAAAAAAGTACAAATACTTTGTTACTGTACTTAAGTAGATTTTTCAGGTATCTGTATTTATTTTTCTGACTACTTCTTACTTTTACTCCCTACATTTTTACACAAATATCTGTGCTTTCTGTTTCTTACATTTTCAAACAGACTCGTTACTTTAGGTTTAACACATCTGAGGGAAGTTTTTATTTCTGGTCACAGCGCCGTCAAACATCAAACTCATCTGAGTCTAAATGGAGGAACAATAACACATAGGAGACAATTGTACTGGTGTATCCTCCATCACCGGGGCTTATCACGTACAAAGGGCATAAAGAGGCAAAGCCATATAATTTATGTATTACACGGGTTACAGTGGGCCAGACCAAGGACAGATGTCCGTAAGTTGTGCTTAGTTTGGAATAACATTTATGTTCTCGTGTATTATTTTATATTATTACAATAATATATAATGAGGTTCAGTTAGCTTTACACAAAAATAGCTACTTTTACTTTCTTACTTACAAACTCATTCAATTCAATTCAATTTTACTTACATAGCACCAAATCTCAACAAACAGTCACCTCAAGGTGCTTTGTATTGTAAGGTAAAGACCCTACAATAATACAGAAAAAACCAAACAGTCAAAACGACCCTCGATGAGCAAGCATTTGGTGACAGTGGGAAGGAAAAACGCCCTTTAACAGGAATTGTAAATGGACTACCGTATTTTCTGGACTATAGAGCGCACCATACTATAAGCCGCACCTACAAATTTTTTGGAAAAAACTGGAAACGTACATATATAAGCCGCACCGGGCTATAAGCCGCTGGTATCTCCGCCGCTCTCGGTTTTCCACAATTACTCGGCACTCAGCAGAGGGGGACAGACAACCCCAAATTTGAGTTATAACAAGTCAATTCACCATTGATTCGTTCACGCCGAGCTTACGTGCAGCGGCTCTATTTCCCTCCTGTAGTGCCAGGTCGATAGCCCTCAACTTAAAAGCGGCATCATAGGAAGTTCTTTTTGTGGTTTCCATGATGAGGGAGTTTGAAAAAAATCTCTTTTGTGCCTGCTTCTAGCACTTGTTGGCGCTTTCTTCTTTGATTTCCAACTTTGACGTCCCATGATTCATATCCTGCTAAAGAGCCCCCTGGTGGTTAAAGAAAAATCCACAGAAACGCCGCACCGGGCTATAAGCCGCATGGTTCAAAACGTGGGAAAAAAGTAGCGGCTTATAGTCCGAAAAATACGGTAGTTCTTATATAGTGCTTTTCTACTCTATCTGAGCACTCAAAGCACTTATACAACATGTTTGCATTCACCCATTCACACCAGCACTTCCATATGTAACTAAGCTAAGTGTTTTTTTTTTTTTTTTTTAACCATTTAACAGTCACACACATTCAAACTTCAATGCTTGTGTCGGAGAGCAACTTAGGGTTCAGTATCTTGCCCAAGGATACTTTGGCATGCAGCCCAGTGCAGCTAGGAATCAAACTGCCAACCTTCCAAATAGTAGGTGACCCGTTCTACCTCCTGAGCCACAGCCACAGCCACCCCCAAAGTCCCTGTCAGTACTCTAGCTGTAGCATTTTGAATCAGCTAAAGGCACTCATCATGCTCATCGATGAGTGCCATAGAACTGACTGTTTCAAAAATGAAGCAGCTGTGCTGCTGTAGGAGAGTGATGCACATCCACATTGTTTCAACCAATGGAGATTAAAGGGCAGGTGGTGGAGCAGGTAGATGCCTTTGAGTACCTGGGACAGGTAGACAGGACACTGTCCTTTTCTGTGCAGGCAAACAAAATAACTGGCACGGCACAGTCATCACTGTCAGAGCTTCACATTCAAGCAGTCAGACATGAAGTCAGCACTATCATAGATAACTCTTCACACCTGCTACATAGCTCACCTCAACTCCTCCCATCAGGCTGCTATAGGATCCCTGTAACCAAGACCAATATAATTAAGAAATCATTCATCTCAACTGCTATTAACATTATTAACAACTCATGATGAATTTTTACATAACTTGTTTTTCTTTTGAATAATGTTTTAATCTTGCTGTGTGTTGAATATAATGTATTTTATGTTGTTTTATTTGTATATATTGAGAGCCACGTTTAAGACAAATTTCCACTTATTTGCAGTGGACAATAAAGTTTTTCTGATTCGGATTCTGAAACCAAACAGCTCAAAGTTATTGAAATTTATTTTGGGTTTAGATGGGTGGAACCTTTTTAAAAACTAATCAGAAGCAGAATTGTGCCATTTAAAAAATTTCAGCCTGATTGCTCACTGCTGTTTCTGCGCGTGTTCACCATCAAACTATTTCATACAAACTATTATAGGATTGCGAGCAAGGCAATAATTGCAACTACCACCCTCAATTTTGTCTATGGGCAGCTGATCACATTGACACAAGACATATTCACACCTTTTACACACGTGACATCATTGCAGTAAAATTAATATAAATGCTAACACTATGTAAATGTCAGACTGTATTAAAAAAACAGTCACTGTCACCCCAAATCTTCAATCAGAATGATGAAAATGTGTCCATGTAATCACATCCATTGTATAATGAACAGTTTTGTCCTTCCTCCCAGGTATTCTTGATGTTCTCTTTATATTTGTTAATCTGGATATCACTGTATACTGACCGAACCCTATTGTATCAGAACAAGTGAGCTGCTTTTTAATTGTTCTCCCATGTCTTGGCAATCAAGAAAAAAAATCTAGTTCTAATTGATTGAAAACTATTAAAATTTAGCATATGTTTTAGTTTGGGAAACGGGTCATTACTAGTGATAAATTAGACTTTAGAGGGTTAACTATCCACCAGACTTCTGCTTAGAGTTACCCCTTAGTATGGAATTGCCACCTATTTGATATATTTATATAGAATATTTTCACAGAAATACTTAGGCCAAGATGTATGTAAAGGATGTGATTTACATGAAGGCACAGAGTTGAATTAATAAGTTGACAGGTGCTGTTGAGGGTTAAAAATTAAATTAGGGTCTTTACCTTACAACCTAGTTCTTATTTAAATTTTTTATTTTCTCAGTTTATTGTGTGAATCGAACATCAGTTAACATAATTATTTCATGTATTATGACCGAAACACATGAGCAATGTACCACTGAAGTACAAACAGGAAGTAACCACTGTTTGTTTTTTTAGGTCAACCAGCAGAACCAACACCACTACCACCTTCTCTTCAGTCCCATCATCTCACATGGATACTGATTGGTCTGCTGACCCTGATGTTTGTATACAGCTGTGTTATCACCTCCTTCTACATGAGACTAATGGTGACTATCTCTCAGTCTTTCTGACACTACCAGTCATGATATATGTCTTAGTGCATGTTTGTCTTGCTGTCTCTGTGTCATCATCTCACACTGACATAAGGTTAAAAGGGCTACAAAGCAGCTGAGAAGCAGTGTTTAGTCATGCACTGGCCAACCACAAACTCATCGTTTACTGAGGTCAAAGGTGAAGGGAGATGTTTTGTCAGAGACTTTTATGCAACCTCTTGTAACTAAATGACTCTCAATTTGCTATTAAACACAATTTAGACTTAAGGTGCTTCTGCATTAGCTTCACTTTTAGCTGAAACCTTTCCTGCTCACAGCTGCTCTGTGCCAACCACAGGGGTCTTCTCATGTGCTTTTGAAAGGAAACACCAAACCACACCATGTGCACTAACTGTTTTACACAGAAGCTCACAACTGACCTTTTTTTCACAGGAAACATTTTGAATTGTCACTGTTAGACATGCACAAGTGAAATTGATAATGGCTCAGTTCCATAAACTTCACCAGTAAGCTGACTAAAATCATAAAATTAGAATATCATGAAAAAGTTGATTTATTTCAGTAATTCCATTCAAGAAGTGAAACTTGTGATATTCTAATTTTATGACTAGCACCTGTATAGCATGCACAAAAGCAGGATGTCCCCCAAGTGGAATGCAGCATTAATGCATCTTTTTTCAGCTCAAGATTGAAGAAATGCCTGATAAGCAATAGTCCACAGAGCTTGGGGCAGAACTAATGTGAAGTCAGTCTATTAACTATACTTAGTGTTATAAGAATGCACATAATCTGAAACTGAAAGGGACACACATTCGTGGTGCAAATTTGTTATTAAGATGCACTAGAACAGCTAATCTGAGAATCTTAAACTTCTATCAAACACACCTCCACTGACCTTTTAACATCCAACAGTTCACCGCATTTAGCAGTTTCAGAAATTAGAAACTGCTACTTTTCATATATAGCATGTCTCTTTGGCCTTATAATGTAGCTTAACCTAAGCAGTGACCTGGTGAATATTAACATGTAAAAACGAATTTCAGGGCAATAACTACTCAGTAAACAATGTTTGGGGTTGCTACTATAAACACAGGACAGAGAACTGAGTGTTGTCATGTTCTTGTCTGATATACAGTAGGATTCTAGTTGGTCCTGGATCTTCTTTGCCATATTTTTATTTCATAATGCACAAAATATTTCAATATGTGAAAGATCTGAACTGCAGCCAGGCCAGGCTCTTCTAGTACAAAGCCATGCTGTTGTAATAGATGCAGTAAACAGTTTAGCATTTTCTTAAAATATACGGTACAAGGCCTTCCTTGGAAAAAAATATGTTGCTCTAAAACCTGCATATAAATTTCAGCAAGTGCCTTTCCAGATGTGCAAGCTGGTAATTCCATAGGCACTAACGTACCACCATACCATTAGAGATGTATACTTATTCTTTTGAATTGAACACTGATAACAGATGGTCCCTCTCCTTTTCAGACTGGAGGACAGTGTCACTGTTTTCCAAAAAGAATTTTTAATTTTGATTGATCTGACCACAGTATAGTTTTCCTTTTCACCTCAGTCTATCTGGATGTGAAGGAGCAGTAGGTTCAAACAATTACATAGAAAAAAGTCCAATTTCTAACTCCTGCTATAGGTAATGTATCATTTTTGTGTTTTTTGTTTCAGAATACCAGCAAAGATTGTGAGAATGCCACCTATGTAGAAATGAGGAATGTTCCAGTGCAAAGGAATCCTGACCACATTTACAACACAGCGCAAAAGTCAAAAATGCCCCTCATTTGAAACATGCAAACATCCATGGAAAAATAGTATTTAAGGCTAAAACAGAGTTTGTACAATTCTAATGAGCTTGAAAGTCAATACAAATATTGACTATGACCACCTTCATTATTCAGTACAGCATAAATTCTTATAACCTAGCTTTCTCATGATTTCTTTAAGTAGTCTTCAGGAATTGTTCTTGAATGACATTACAAAGCTCTTCTTTGGATGTTGACTGCCTTTTGTTTATTCTCTGTCAAGACGATTCCACACTGATTCCACAAAGACAGAACCCTCCCAAAGGGATTAATCTAATCTAATCTAATCTAGAGGTTTAGGTTCTGGGGAAGCTAGTCCCTGACTGACAGTGTTCCAGTGTGCACCTTTCTGTCCATGTCTGCCTGTACTGCACTGGAAGTGTGTTTGTGTGAGACAAAAATAATGCCAGATGATATTGCATGGGATATTGCATTCTGACAGTGCTTTTCTGGGTTTATAATTTCATTAATTGTAAAAAGAGCCCAACACCACTGGCTGAAATGCAGACCAAAAAACATGACAGAGTCTCCACTGGGTTTTACACATCTCTGTTGTACCTCTTTCCTGACCTTCTCTATACGTCTTGATAACAATTTTAACCAAAAATGTTGACTTATTAATCCACAACTCCTGTTACAGCTGATTCTTTAACTCTTAATTGTTACTATTTTTGGTAATTTTTGCGCACTTTATATAAGGCAACACGCCTCAGTGAGGTAAAGAAGCATGTGGTCTTGAAGAATGTGGTCAAGAATGTGTATGTTGTAATGTTCTTAAAAATACACATTCCTTTTACCATATATGTATTTTTCTTACACTTCATCACCTTGAGTTTGTATATGAAAATGAAACATATGGTTGTTGTGAAGTCAACTCCAGCATCCTCTGGTTGTACTTTTTACCTGATACAAGGAATTCTGCTCTTTTGTCTGTAAGCCATAGACCCAACTTTTATCAACAGTGATGGTGATAGTTAAGTTATTTTAGCACAGAAGGTGACGTTTACTTGCTGTGTGAAATTGCAGATGCTCATGTGTAAGTGGTCAGAGCTAGAATTCCATACAGTGATCTAAAAAAAAGTAGTAGGTCCAAAGGTTCATAAGGACTTGACCTTAGAAGGAAAAATACTCAAATTTAAATAAGACAAGGATTTTGATTTGTAACCTTTTAATTAATTTAAATGAAGACAGATTATGGCCATCTTGTTTTCCCCTGCTGGTATTCAGGAAAGCGATTGTATTTGCCATGACTTGTAGCAACTTTTGTGCCTTCTGAATGTCTTGTTGCCTTAATGTATTTTTTTCATGTCAAATTATATTTTTTTTCTAATTTTGTCAATAAAAATTAAAACCAACAAAACTTTGCAAAATTATCCTTCCTGACCATCAGTCTCTTCATTTTCTTAAACATTTATCCAACTGAGGTTGAGAGGTACTTGCCACCTATTCCAGCTGCCATTTCTTTCATTCTTCACTTAAAGGTAAAAAATCTCCCATAGGTGTTCAGTTCAGTTTCATCTGGTGACTTCAAAGGCCTTAGGCCTCCACATTATTATTATTATTATTACTCCTCAAATATAAGATGGCTGCAATGTCATCCTAAAATAGACCACTGATATTGGGACAAAAATGTTTTCACTCAGAACAACTTTAGCTGAGTGGTCCTTCCTTCTAGAGCAGGGGTCTCAAACTCCCGACTCGCGGGCCACTACCCCAAACTGTGTGAAATTGAACTGATGTCAAAAGCATAGGCGTAGGAAGCTGAGGGGACGTACCCCCCCCCCAATATTGGAGACAGGCGCATTTGTCCCACCCAAAAATTACACAGTGGAGGAGAAAAATTTTTAATTCACGTGCTTTTATTTTGAAGAACATAGCGTCATGCCACTGCGCTCCCCCCGCCCCCCTCTGAACGGCTCCGAGTGTTTTGGAGCCGGAGACAGCGGCAGGAGTCAGAAACTCTGAATGAGGTAAAACGGTCTGTCGGGAATGTTACCATGAATATGGCTTGTTTGTCAGTTTACTTTCATACATAGGATAAAGTTTACTTACTGGACAAGAAGTCAGTTTGCAATGAATTTCAAATGAGAGGCAGAAAAATCATTTTGGCTCTTCTGCTTAAGCCAATGTTTTTAACCTTTTTTTTGGCTAAATGCAGGGCTGTAAAGAGGTACACAGCTTGTCTATTAAATGTAAGAGGTATCACTTTTATTTATTTCTTTTGATTTATTAGATTAGAGTTTCAAACTGAATAGGCATATTTTAATAGCTGTTTTTTTTTAACTTAAGGTTGATATTAAAAGTGAATAATTTGTTCATTACATTCTCTGTGAAGATTCTGTTGTCAGTCAACCTACATATATGCGTTTTTGACCATTATTAAATGTTTTCAACCAATAAAACTTTGCACTTCTGTGCGTTACTAAATTATTTTTGTGCAACTGAAATATTTAGCTTGCTAGTAATATGGAGTGTGAGGGCCACATTGAGAAAAAAATCTTTTTGTGCATTTTGAGAATAAAGTCAAAATTGTCGAAGTCGTCATTTCAAGTCAAATAACAGCCACAGCTGCTATACTCTCTACAAAATGCCTTGAGTAGAAACAACTTGATCAGCTGTGTTATTGTGTCTTGTGGTTCTACACGTCCCCTCTGTACTGTACGAAGGTGCAGCCATTCTTCCATCTAACTGTTGCCAGTTTGTGTGGTTTTTCCTTGTGAGCAGATGCAGCTTTCTGCACTCTCTCTTTAACGTCCTCATACTTATCATTACATTGTGTTTATGTACTAAAAGAGAAATCATTTCCTTGTTACCAAAACTGATTCTAAAGTATAGTTTCACTAACTCATAATACAAGACATTCTGGAGGGTATAACAGACGTGTCGTGGCAGTTGTTTGACTTGAAATGACATTAATCTGCACATTTCGACTTTTTGCTCAAAATTTTGAGTTTATTCTCAAAATGCACAATTTATTTTTTTTCTCAATGTGGCCCTAATACTCCTTTGTACTAGTACCAGTGCAGCCAGCTGATAAAGTAAGCCCTACAGCCTCGAATGATATGGTCATTATGCTTCATAAAAGACTCTAGCCATTTTGTTTGGTGGTTTGTCCACATCTAATGACTATAAAACATATACATATGTAAATTATACATGCAATAATATAGGTGTACACAACACTATTTTTCCAAGAAACATTTGAAAAAGAAGAAAGTAAAAGATCAAATCACATTTTTTTTATGCTTTGCTCCGAGTATTTACGGATTTGTCAGGTTTCCGATGTGTCCCCCCAATAGTAAACTCATTCCTATACCCTTGGTCAAAAGTATAATACAATTTGGCCCTTTAAGTTGCTTTTTTAAAATTTTGCTTTCACCTCCAATTAAGACAACCAGTTGTTGTGTAATTTAAATCAGATGTCCCCAGGTACTGGTTCGCACTGCCCACTGGCATCCTAAAATATGAGCGAAAGCAGCTGTGATGCAGCTTCAACTCTAGGATCAAACTGTGTTTAGAAACATCATTACATCATTGCTTGATGCCAACTTCACTGTTTTCACAATGCATTTTACGAGGAGGATTTATTCACAGAAATGCAATGCATCCAGTGTGTAACAGCCTTAATGAACTATGTAAAAAAAAAAAAAAAAAAAAAAAAAAAAAAATATATATATATATATATATATATGGGACTCGATTAAAAAAATGTATCAAATTAATTAGAAGCCTGTGATTAATGCGATTAATCAAAATTAATCGCATTTTCCACAGCTGTGCTTCGCACTCACGTTGCTAGGTGACATGAGCTATGCAGAGGTGAGGGCAGGCGATGCTGATATGAAGTCTAGCCGCTCACTTCCGGCCTTTGCGGTCTTCATGGGTTGCAAAGGACGTGGGCCGGGTCCTTCAAACGATGCGGCCCCTGAATTTGGACATTGTGCGTCGCACTGAGAAACGTTCCACGGTGCAAAGTGCAATTAAAATGCGTTAAATTGGGGTGGGACTTTATATATATATATATATATATATATATATATATATATACATATATATATATATATACCGTATTTTTCGGACTATAAGTTGCTCCAGAGTATAAGTCGCACCAGCCAAAAAATGGATAATAAAAGAAGAAAAAACATATATAAGTCGCACTGGACTATAAGTCGTATTTTTTTTTGGTGGGGGTTATTTGATAGAATCCGAGACCCAGAGCAGAAATTCCATCTT
>NC_044367.1:697500-717637 GCF_007364275.1 Archocentrus centrarchus
CTCTTTCCCGTCTCCAGTTGGTTCAAAATGCCGCTGCATGTCCTTTGACTGGAACATGTAAAAACAGCATTTTACACCTGTCCTGGCTTCACTCACTGGCTGCCTGTGAACTTTAGAATCCAGTTTAAGCTTCTTGTATATGTTTTTAAATCCTTAAATGGCCTTGCTCCACCTTGCTCTGATCTGCTCTGTCCCTACACTCCTGTCTGAGATCTTAGGTCATCTGACCAGATGCTCTTACATGTACAGAGATCTAAGTGGACCCTCAGAGGGACAGAGCATTTTCCATTACTGCCCCTCAGTTGTGGAATGAATTGCCTTTGCACGTTAGTCACCTACACTGTCCATTTTAAAAACTCATCTTAAAACACATTCATTTTCTTTGACCTCCAACCTAGCATGAGACACTGATCTTACCTGTTTTAACGTATTATATTTTTTAAAATAGATTTTTAAATAATTGCTGGTTCTTTGTTTTAATATTTGTATTTATTTGGTGTACAGAACTTTGTGTCTGCTTTGGCTCTTTTAAAGTGCTTTATAAATTAAGTTGTTTGGTAAAACTCTCCCTTCAGTATGAAAAACAGACACGTGCAGCAGGCTGGATGCTGAGCTAAGCTTTATTTAAAGGAGACAGAGCACAAAGGAACAACAGACTTGAGTTTAAACAACAGAATCATCCTGAACTCCTGCTCAGAGACCAGAAACTGAATCTACCTCACAATCAGGCTGTTTGGACACACGAGCCTGTCTGACACACTGTGGGTCCAGCAGAGCTTCAGTTACAGTCACATGATTCATACAGAGACTTTTGTACATCTTCAAATAGTAAATGATGTGGAGGAAAAAGTGGCAAGGAACCTGTTCAGGGTCCATGAAGTGCAGCTATCTGAAAACACGCTTCATAAACACAGTGTGATGTCATCTGTGGTGCTGAGGAAAGGTTCCTGAAACCAGGTGACACCAGAGTGTGTTTATGAGGAGACTTTGCTGCAGCCTCCTCACTGAGGCTGAGCGTTGTTGTCAATACAGTACTGTGAAACTTCATTCTGCACAGCACAGCTGTAGCACTTAGGGTCACAGCGAAATATTTTGCCCAGACCACCAATGGCACGGCCAAGAGAACGAAGGGAATCTCTCAAAGTATTTTCTGGAAGTGGGGGGCTATTTCTGGGCTGAAAGACTTTTTTAAACACAAATACAGTATTGGGATAGGTTTGAACAATATGTCTAAGGTCTCCAGTGATGCTGGATGGATGGTTGTCACTTGTGCATGTATCACATGCAGAGGCAAAGAGTAGATGAGGAGGTCACTTCCCTGGATGTTCTGGGATTTCAGCTGATTTCTCAGGGCTTGCAGAACACGACGTTCTGCATGCTCTCCACTTCGTCCGTTTACTGGTAATGTTGGTCTGGCTACAATCAGCCTTTGGCTGGCATACACGCCACGAAGGTTATTGTCTGAGCTACTTTCTCCAATGACGGGAGAAACAGCCTGAAAGCGGTCGTTCTTAAAAACATCAGTGTTTGGGTCCAGTCCTGGTGGGAAGACTGCAGCCAGACAGAACTGTCCATCAATCCGGTATCTGTTAAAGAAAAAAAGCACAAAACCTTTAGTGCAGTACCTTTAATACCTATAGCAAGCTCTAATCTCTGTAATAAAATGTTATGGTCAACAGTATCAAAAGCTGCACTGAGGTCCAACAGGACAAGAACAGAGATGAGTCCACTGTCAGAGGCTGTAAGAAGATCATTTGTAACCTTCACTAATGCTGTTTCTGTACTGTGATGAATTCTGAAACCTGACTGAAACTCTTCAAATAAACCGTTCCTCTGCGGATGATCAGTTAGCTGTTTTACAACTACTCTTTCAAGAATCTTTGAGAGAAAAGGAAGGTTGGAGATTGGCCTATAATTAGCTAAGACAGCTGGGTCAAGTGATGGCTTTTTAAGTAGAGGTTTAATAACAGCCACCTTGAAGGTCTGTGGTACATAGCCAACTAATAAAGACTGATTGATCATTTTTAAGATTGAAGCATTAATAATTGGAAAGACTTCTTTGAACAGTCTAGTAGGAATGGGATCTAACAAACATGTTGCTGGTTTGGAGGAAGTAACTATTGAAGTTAACTCTGAAAGATCAACTGGAGCAAAAGAGTCTAAACAAATACCAGCAGTGCTGAAAGCAGCCGAACATGAAGAATAATCTTTGAGATGGTTATGAATAATTTTTTCTCTAATGTCTAAAATTTTATTTGTAAAGAAATCCATGAAGTCACTACTAGTTAACGTGAAAGGAATACTCGGCTCTACAGAGCTCTGACTCTTTGTCAGCCTGGCTACAGTGCTGAAAACAAACCTGGGGTTGTTCTTATTTTCTTCAATTAATGATGAATAGTAAGATGTCCTAGCTTTACGGAGGGCTTTTTTTATAGAGCAACAAACTCTTTTTCCAGGCTAAATGAGCATCTTCTAATTTAGTGAGACGCCATTCCCTCTCCAGCTTTCGGGTTATCTGCTTTAAGCTGTGCGTTTGTGAATTATACCACGGAGTCAGGCACTTCTGATTTGAAGCTTTCCTTTTCAGAGGAGCCACAGTATCCAAAGTTATACGCAGTGAGGATATAAAACTATTGACGAGATAATCGACCTCACTGGGAGCAGAGTTTAGGTAGCTGCTCTGCACTGTGTTGGCACTGAAGAGCATAACAATGAAGGAATTAGATCCTTAAACTTAGTTACAGCACTTTCAGAAAGACTTCTACTGTAATAAAACTTATTCCCCACTGCTGTGTAATCCATTAAAGTAAATGTAAATGTTACTAAGAAATGATCAGACAGGAGGGGGCTTTCAGGGAATACTGTTAAGTCTTCAGTTTCTATGCCATATGTTAGGACAAGATCCAGAGTATGATTAAAGTGGTGGGTGGGCTCCTTTACATTTTGAGAGAAGCCAGTTGAATCTAATAACAGATTAAATGCAGTGTTCAGATCATTTTCAGCATCTACATGGATGTTAAAATCACCCACAATAATTATTTTATCTGAACTGAGCACTAAATCAGATAAAAAGTCTGAGAAATCAGACAGAAACAGGTTTTTGAATTTCCCAATTAGGGTGGACAAGACTAAGAGTCAGAGTTTTAAATGAATTAAAACTCTGTGGGCTATCAGTCTACTGACAGATGTGTTTACTCACTCGTTCCTGATTTTTTCTACAATACGATTCAGCTGGCCCTGAGTCAGACTGGCTCCAGCTGACAGCAGGAAGGCGAACATCATACAGGACAGCACTTTCATCTGCACAGTTTAAAACAACACACATTTTAGACATACATGCATATTAAATCCATCCATCCATCCATCATAGTTATCATAGTTGATCTCACTGGTGAAGTCCAATAAACAGATTCATTTAAGGAGTTCAATCAGAAACACTCTCAAACTCTCTCACCTTCACTGCTTTCTTCCAAAACTGCAACAGAGAAAAGAAACCAGTGAAATACAAGAAACAGAATTCAGACTAAGCTGCAAACCAAGTGCTGCTGTTCATTTACCTGCTCAGGTGGATGAAGGTCTCTGATCTTCAGTTAGCTCAAAGGGAGTCGCTCCGTCTGCAGTAATTCAGGAGGTTTTATAGAAGCAGAGGGGCAGGACGAGCAGCCCTAACAGCTCACCACCAGAACCTTAAAAATGAGGAAATGCAGCATGAGGAAGAAGAGCAGAAAGCTTATTGAAGTGTCATCACACGTCTGAACTCTCACAGTCCTCTGAACATGTGGTCACAGTCAGCAAATATGATAAACCCTGTTAGTGTGGCAGCTTTTTATAGCTTTCAACTTTCAGCCACAATCAAACAGTTTAAAGTTTAGTTTCAAATTTATTGACTGATTTAAAATCATGATTATGTATGGAGGTCCAACAGTGAGGGTCTGCGGCCATCTGTGAAGCACAGTGGAGGCTCTGTCATGGTTTGGGCTGCATCTCAGTCAGTGGTGTTGGAGATCTCGTTAAAACTGATGGAATTTTGAAAAAATTACTAGAAAAGTACCATCAGAGTTTGATCCACTATGTAATACCATCTGCAAAGCTTCTGATTGGCAGCAGCTTCATTTTTCAGCATGACAATGATCCCAAACACACTTCCAGTACAGTAAAAGCATAGTTGGATAGGAAAACACACAGTGGAACACCATCAGTCATGGACTGGCCTCTCCAGAGCACAGACCTCAGCATCACTGAAGCAGTGTGGGATCATCCTGACAGAGAACCAAAGACAGAAACATCCAAAGAAGAGCTTTGAATGTCCTTCAAGAAGCCTGGAAAACTATTTCCAAAGACTGCTTAAAGAAATGATAGAAAGCTGCCTCAGAGACTTTCAAGCTTGTTAGGACTGTACAAACTCTGATTTTGGCTTATATGCTGTATTTCTGTGTATCCTGTATTGTAAGCTTGCAGGTATTTCCCATTTAGACATAAAATTATAAAGAAATGAGGGGTGGCTCAAGACTTTTGCACAATATTGTACAAAGTAAACTGTTCCTCAGATGGCGGTGGCAAGGGTTCAGTCAGCTCTCGCATTCCGTACCTGTTCCATGGGTGTGGGTGGTCAAGGCCCAACCATCACTTCAGCCTCTAGATGCTGCAGGGGGTCCCACACAGCAGCCCCAGTCATCAGAATCTTCTGAAGTATCACAGTCATCCCAGCCTCCAGCGTCTCTTCAGTCATCCCAGCCTCCAGCGTCTCTTCAGTCATTCCAGCCTCCAGCGTCTCTTCAGTCATCCCAGCCTCCAGCGTCTCTTCAGTCATCCCAGCCTCCAGCGTCTCTTCAGTCATCCCAGCCTGCAGCGTCACCGCTTCATTCTTCAGAGTATCCAGCATCCTGTGTTCAGTGATCAGAGCTTGCAGCTCCAGCTCCACGTCAGTCTTCAGAGTCTCCACAACCTCCGCAACCTCTGCTTCAGTCATCTTCCTCGCTTCAGCATTTGCAGCTCCTCATCAGTCTTCTGATCCTTCAGCATCACCTGCAGCAGCACTTCCACCACCAGAACCTGCACCTCTGCCAGAGCCTTACGAGCAGCAAACAGGCTGCATCCGGAGCTTGCTGTACCGCTCCAGCCATAGACTGCTTTACCTATGCCTGCTGACGCTAGGCCTCTGCAGTCAACCCAAGCTATCGCTGGCACAAAGGCTTGAAATGGATCCCGCTCTGCCAGAACCAGAGAATCTGGGACCTTCTGAGCATCCCACTCTACCTGAGCATGAGTCTTCCAAGTGTCTTGAGTCTTCCGAGCCGATGAGTCCTGCTCGGTCTTAGATTCCGTCTGTGCTTGTGGAATTCTTCCCAGTTGGTGTTGGCTTCCTGGAAGCCTCCTCCGCCTTCGCCCACCACCAGAAGCATTTCATCGCTTTTGTCGGCCTCCTGCCAAGAAACCCAAGGCGCCCTGCCACAACCATCGTAACCGGTCTCCACAGCATCTCCGTCTACACTGCTGACCTTGCAACCTTGTGGCCTGTCTCCTGAGTTGCCTCGCCACCTCTATTGGCTTAATGCCTCTTGGCCTTGGACTGAACCGTGTTGCCTCCTTTGTGGTTTCCCTGACAGACCTCCTGAACAGTTTTGGCTCTTGTTCTGCCTTATCCCCAGTTTTTTTGCTCAGCATTGTTTTTTCCAGCCTTCTGCTGTCACTTTTTGGTTCTGCCCTGGTTCCCTGTGTTTTTGTTTTTGTTTCTGTTCCGGTCACTCCTTCCGGGCCCCGTCCGCCCTCCCGAGTCAGGTTGGAGTTGGTTATTTTGTTTTGTTTAGTTTTGTCCTTTTTTCCCAGTTAAGTATATTTAATCATGTTTTCAGTTTCTGTTGCTCTTTGTGTTTGTGTTATGTTCATTTTTCTGCCTGTGTCCCAGTGTTGTCTGCGTTCTTGTTTCCATGTTCAGTTGTTTCCTCTTTTACTTTGTCAGTCATTGGCTCTTATGCTCTGTTTACTTGTACTTCCTTGTCTTCTTTCTGTGATTAAGTCACCTGTGCTCGCCACCTGTTGCCTGTTCCCTGATTATGCCTGTGTGTATTTATTGTCTTAGTCTTCCCTTTGTCTCTTGTCAGAGTCTTGTTGATGTCGTGGCTGGGTCTCGTTCTGGTGTTCCCTGTGCTCCTAGTGTTCCCCGGCCATATTCCCCAGTTTAGGTTTTCGTAGTTTTGTTATTCTCCTTGTTTCTGTATCTAAGTTATCAGCCATAATAAAGGCTCGATTTTCGTTACTCGCATCTGTCTGCCTGAGTCCAGCATTTGGGTCCCCTTTCACACATGCCTCACGGCAGCTAACCATGACATCTGTGGATGTGTGAACCATCATTCAATTAAATTCAATTCAATTCAATTCAATTTTATTTATATAGCGCCAAATCACAACAAACTGTCGCCTCAAGGTGCTTTGTATTGTGGGTAAAGACCCTACAATAATACAGAGAAAACCCAACAGTCAAAACGACCCCCTATGAGCAGCACTTGGCGACAGTGGAAAGGAAAAACTCCCTTTTAACAGGAAGAAACCTCCAGCAGAACCAGGCTCAGGGAGGGGGGGGGTCATCTGCCGCGACCGGTTGGGCTGAGGGGAGAGAAAGACATGCTGTGGAAGAGAGCCAGAGATTAATATCAATTAATGATTAAATGCAGAGTGGAGTATAAACAAAGTAAATAAGGTGAATGAGAAGAAACAGTGCATTATGTGAACCCCCCAGCAGACTAGGCCTATAGCAGCATAACTAAGGGATGGTTCAGTGTCACCTGATCCAGCCCTAACTATAAGCTTTATCATAAAGGAAAGTTTTAAGCCTAATCTTAAAAATAGAGAGGGTGTCTGTCTCCCGAATCCAAGCTGGAAGCTGGTTCCACAGAAGAGGCGCCTGAAAGCTGAAGGCTCTGCCTCCCATTCTACTCTTAAGTATCCGAGGAACCACAAGTAAGCCAGCAGTCTGAGAGAGAAGTGCTCTGTTGGGGTGATATGGTACTATGAGGTCTTTGAGATAAGATGGGGCCTGATTATTCAAGACCTTGTAGGTGAGGAGAAGGATTTTAAATTCTATTCTAGATTTAACAGGGAGCCAATGAAGAGAAGCCAATATGGGAGAAATCTGCTCTCTCTTTCTAGTCCCTGTCAGTACTCTAGCTGCAGCATTTTGGATCAGCTGAAGGCTTTTCAGGGAGCTTTTAGGACACCCTGATAATAATGAATTACAATAATCCAGCCTAGAAGTAATAAATGCATGAATGAGCTTTTCAGCATCACTCTGAGAAAGGATGTTTCTAATTTTAGAAATATTGCGCAAATGCAAAAAAGCGGTCCTGCATATTTGTTTAATATGTGCATTGAAGGACATATCCTGGTCAAAAATGACCCCAAGATTTCTCACAGTGTTACTGGAGGCCAAAGTAATGCCATCCAGAGTAAGTATCTGGTTAGACACCATGTTTCTAAGATTTGTGGGGCCGAGAACAAGAATTTCAGTTTTATCTGAATTTAGAAGCAGGAAATTAGAGGTCATCCAGGCCTTAATATCTTTAAGACATTCCTGCAGTTTAACTAATTGATGTGTGTCATCTGGCTTCATTGATAGGTAAAGCTGAGTATCATCTGCATAACAATGAAAATTGATGCAGTGCTTTCTAATAATACTGCCTAAGGGAAGCATGTATAATGTAAATAAAATTGGTCCTAGCACAGAACCCTGTGGAACTCCATAATTAACCTTAGTGTGTGAAGAAGACTCCCCATTTACATGAACAAATTGGAGTCTATGAGATAAATATGATTCAAACCACTGCAGTGCAGTACCTTTAATACCTATAGCAAGCTCTAATCTCTGTAATAAAATGTTATGGTCAACAGTATCAAAAGCTGCACTGAGGTCCAACAGGACAAGAACAGAGATGAGTCCACTGTCAGAGGCTGTAAGAAGATCATTTGTAACCTTCACTAATGCTGTTTCTGTACTGTGATGAATTCTGAAACCTGACTGAAACTCTTCAAATAAACCGTTCCTCTGCAGATGATCAGTTAGCTGTTTTACAACTACTCTTTCAAGAATCTTTGAGAGAAAAGGAAGGTTGGAGATTGGCCTATAATTAGCTAAGACAACTGGGTCAGTGATGGCTTTTTAAGTAGAGGTTTAATTACAGCCACCTTGAAGGTCTGTGGTACATAGCCAACTAATAAAGACTGATTGATCATTTTTAAGATTGAAGCATCAATAATTGGAAAGACTTCTTTGAACAGGCTAGTAGGAATGGGATCTAACAAACATGTTGCTGGTTTGGAGGAAGTAACTATTGAAGTTAACTCTGAAAGATCAACTGGAGCAAAAGAGTCTAAACAAATACCATCACGAAACTAGAAAACCTAGTTTCAGCTGGCAGCACTCCTGATGTTTGCAAAGGATCAACAACACATTATTTAACAGGGCTGCATAAAGACTAACACACATTAGGAGTCTGAAATTCCAAATGTGTCTGATTTACACTTTAATTCAGATCATGCATCAAATTTTTTTTTTTTATAAAACATATCTTTATTAGTTTTATTCATTTATAAATGCCATGAATAACACTTCCCAAACCTTCCCATACTGAACAACTGGCAGTGTTTAAATAAAATAAAAAAAAACAAAACAAAAAAAAAACCAGACACTAATAATCATAAGAGAAATTACAGTAAAATAACGTGCATTCCTCACACAAAGTAGATATTATAATTATCTCACTCTTCAAATGCCTCTTCAATATCACAATTTTTCACAAATTCCAAAAACATCTTCCATATACCATAAAACTCAGAAGCTTTCCTCCTTACTATATAGGTCAGCTTTTCGAGAGCCAAACTCGAAGTTAAGTTCTTTAACCAGTCGCTAAGAGAGGGGCAGTTTACATTTTAGAGCGCCTGGCCTGTAGTAAACAGAGGTCAACCATTTTTCTTTCCCTGCTGGTTCCAGACCAATTTTCTGGGTAACTACCAAAAATACATAACTTAGGGCATAAAGGTATTGGGTTTGATACTGTCTGAGAAAGAAGGTTTAACATGGAACTCCAAAATCTTTGTATCTTCTCACATTCCCACAAGCAATGATATAGTGAACCCTGATAGGTGTTACATTTATAACAAAGATCTAGATTCCTGGGGTCAAACTTATTCAGCTGTAAAGGGGAGATATATGTTCTTATTATCCAGTTATACTGTATTAATCTCAGTTGGGTGTTGATGGTTTGTGTATATGTCTTTAAACATATTCTACTCCATTCCTCAGGTGAGATATCCTCCTGTAGATCACGTATCCAACCCTGTCTTTTACTTTCAGAATTGTCATTGTGGTTCTCAACCAACATGTTATATAACTGAGTGATCAGGCCTTTACTGATGGGTTTATTTTTTGTCATTAATCTTTCTAAGATGGTGAGTGGAGGTTGTACCAAGTTTTTTAGATGTGCCAGAATAAAGCTTCTAAGTTGTAAGTATTTAGATACTCAAGTATCTGTGGCACATTAAACTTGGCCCTCAACTCCTCAAATGACATTAGATTCTGATCCTTGTATACATGTTGCAGTGTTGTTATACCCCTCTCAAACCATGCTTTAAACCCCAGGTCTTTTTTTGCCACACTGAAGTGTTCATTGCCCCAAATTGGTGAGAAAGATGACAGCACTGGGGTATCTCCCAACCATTTATGTACCTCATGCCACAGCATAACAGTATTCTTTACAAAAGGGTTAACTGTAGTTTGCTTTAGCTTCTCCAGAGGTGCAGAGTATAACAGGCTGTCCAGGGGCAATCCTTTGGAGCATAATTTTTCAATCTCTACCCAGGGCAAGTTCTCTTTGGAAAACCAGAACATTGTGGCTCTCACCTGGGCAGCCCAGTAATACCACTGCAAGTTGGGAAGTTGCAACCCTCCTCTATCGTAGGGTAGATATAAAAGGGAGAGTCTGAGTCTTGGCTTTCTCTTATTCCAAATGAATTATGAAAGAAGCTTTCTGATTTTAGAAAAAAATGAAGATGGGGGAGCTAATGGAATTGATTGGAAGAGATATAGAAATTTGGGTAATATATTCATCTTTATTATGTTTATTCTGCCCAGTATAGACAGAGGCAGCGTTGTCCACCTTGTGATTTCCTCTGACACTTTTGCTAGCAGGGGATCATAATTTACTGAACCAAGATTGGCAACTTTTGGGGCTATTCTTATACCCAAATATTTGAATCCTTCTGTAGCATTCACAAATGGGTGGGAGATACTTGGTTTACTTCTGTCTTCTTCACTCAGAAACATTATGGATGATTTGTCTTTATTCACTTTGAAACCCGAGAAAGCACTAAACTGATCGATCAGGCTTAAAAGAGACGGAACTGACTCTAAGAGATGAGATAGAAAAATTATGGTATCATCTGCGTTCGTTGCTATATGGTGATCCAGGTCTCCCAATCTGATACCATAAATTGAGGGGTGCGCTCTAATTGCAATTGCCAAAGGTTCCATAGTTATTACAAAGAGCAAAGGTGAAAGTGGAGAACCTTGCCTTGTACCTCGTATGAGCTCAAACGGCCGTGATACCATTCTATTCATAGATACCATTGCAGTAGAATCCATAAATAAAATTTCAACCGACTGACAAAAATAGTTGCCAAATCCAAAATGCTTAAGTGCCTTCTCTGCGTCCAGTGATAAACTTGCAGTGTCAGGGGACCCTTCACACATGTGGATTACATTACGAACTCTTCTAATATTATGGAAGCCCTGGCGACTTTGGACAAATCCATTTTGGTCTGAATGTATAATGGCTGGTAAAACCCTCTCTAATCTCATAGCCAACACTTTAGCTAGAATTTCTGTGTCAGAATTCAGGAGTGATTATGGGTCTGTAAGAGCCCCTTTCAGTTGGTGATTTACCTGGTTTTAAAATAAGAGTGATCAGGGCTCTTTGCAGCGAGCTAGGAAGGTTACCTGTTTGAAATGATTCCTCAAATACATTTAACAATGGACCAATTAATTTTTCTTTAAACAATTTGTATAGATCTATTGGAAGTCCATCAGGACTTGGTGCTTTACCACCATTCATACTAGTAATGGCTTTGCAAATATCATCTCGATCTACTTTTTTTTTATCAAGGCCAGTTCTTGTATTTTCTGAAATACAAGGAATATCCAGTTTGTCCAGAAAACCTTTTTTTGTTTAACCATATCCAGTAGGCAATCTCCCTTATACAGGGTTTTATAATATGAAACAAAAGTGTTATTAATTTCCTCTGGATCTGTAGTTAAATCTCCCTGCTCATTTCTAATTATATTTATAGCTCTGTCTGATTCCAGTTTCTTAACTTGCCATGCAAGTAATTTACCGGGTTTTTCACCCTGGTCATAAAAAGTTTGGTTCAGTCTTATTATTGTCACGGCTGTGTGCGGGCAAGGCAGGGAGGACCCCAGTGCAGGACACGGCGAGAGTAGGTTTGGAGGGAAGTTTATTTGAAAACCCAAATAATCACCAAACAGTAAACTCGAAACTCGAAAGCAGGAACTAAAAACTCGAAGGACAAAACACACAGGCAAAACTGACGAGGACCTGAACACTGAACTAAACAACACTGAGACTTAAATACACAAAGGAAACGAGGGGAGAGGGGAAACAACTGGGAACAACAGGTGAAATGAATGAGACTAATGACAAAGGGGAAGCAAAACTAAACACAAAGCACAAGGAACATGAGACTGTCAAAGTAAAACAGGAACTGACTAAACATAACAAATACTAACCTAAACACAGAACACTTAAGGCAACTTTACAAAAACAAAACAACAAAGGAAACCAAACCGCACACTCAAATAACAAACAGAGAAACTAAAAGCAACACTAAGAAAACAACATGCAAAGTACAACAAAAGAAAGCTACACAAAATAACTCAAAACGCTGGGCCACCGGCCCAGGATCATGACAATTATACTGTCTTCAACTTTTGATAGAGACAACTCCTCATATTCTGCCTTAAGAGCCCGTTCCTGTTTTGTTGGTAAAGAATGATGATGAAAACTCATCCTTTCTAAATCTCTGATTTGGGACTCCAACACATTCATTCTATGTTTGAATTTATTATGTTTAAAACCAGTGAAACTAATCATTTGCCCTCTAATGTATGCTTTAAAGGCCTCCCATCTGATGGCTGCTGATGTTTGATTTGTATTTAGAGAGAAATAGACATCGATGTGCTCCCCAATAAATGTTATAAAGTTTGGATTGTGTAACCACTTAGGGTGCAGGCACCAGCTAGAACATCTTTTGTTTAGATGAGAATCAATGCAATAAACTGAAATTGGAGCATGATCCGACAAAACAATACTATCATACCTGCAGTTAGTTATATTTGGTAATAGAGGATAAGAAATTAAGAAATAATCTATTTGGGAGCATGAATTATATGTTGAGGAATAACATGATTATAGTGCTTATAGTTAGGGCTGGATCAGGTGACCCTGAACCATCCCTTAGTTATGCTGCTATAGGCCTAGTCTGCTGGGGGTTCCCATAATGCACTGTTTCTCATTCACCTTATTTACTTTGTTTATACTCCACTCTGCATTTAATCATTAATTATTATTAATCTCTGGCTCTCTTCCACAGCATGTCTTTCTCTCCCCTCAGCCCAACCGGTCGCGGCAGATGACCCCCCCTCCCTGAGCCTGGTTCTGCTGGAGGTTTCTTCCTGTTAAAAGGGAGTTTTTCCTTTCCACTGTCGCCAAGTGCTGCTCGTAGGGGGTCGTTTTGACTGTTGGGTTTTCTCTGTATTATTGTAGGGTCTTTACCCACAATACAAAGCACCTTGAGGCGACAGTTTGTTGTGATTTGGCGCTATATAAATAAAATTGAATTGAATTGAATTGAATTGAATGATTATTCTTTTTTACCTGGATTCTGCATTCTCCAAGGGTCACAAAGATTTAGATCTTTTATATACTGTTCTAGTTTCTTTCTAGTTTGAGGATGGGAGATATCTGATCCTGATGAGCGATCAAGCTTTGGATCTAGAGTGCAGTTGAAATCACCTGCCATTATTGTTTTACCTGGAACTGCAGCTACCAGCAGAAACAAATTTTCAAAAAAAGATGGATTGTCTTTGTTAGGGCCATATACATTTACCAAATTAATGTTTTCATCAGATTTACTTTATGTAAAGTTTAAAAAAGTAAAAAAAAAAAGTCTCAATTTCCATTTCATTCCTAAAGTTCCTAAAGACAAGCAGTTAAAAGAGGAAACAAAGCAAACTTAGTTTCTGCAAACAGAGCAGAAGAAGGATGTTTACAGTTTACGGTCACTGCCTCCATCCTGGATTGTTAGCTCAGAGTTGGTGGGTCTGCTCCATCTTTCCAAGTTAAGGATTCCAGTTTAAAATTCTGACCTCCGAGTATGCTTGATATTCCAAGTAACTGCTTTAACTAAGCTGCACACAGCTGATGTTAGCCAGGAAAACATTACAGTCTGACTTTAATGGAGAGGAAATAAAAACACATACAGTTTGTTGTGTGAAGAAATCAAACATCAGCTGAACAAACAGTAAAGTTCTTAAAGAGAAACTGAAGGAAACAAAGCAAACTTACAGTTTCTGCAAAAACAGCAGAAGAAGAAGAATCTCCACTCCACACCTGGACACTAAACACTGACACACGGGTGAGCTGCTTTCTGGAAGCAGGCGGGACTCCACCTGAAGCAGAACAGGTGGGAGGAGGATGAGGCGGATTTTTCAGATGAGTTTTGGACTGTTTGGACTGTCCCTTTATTGTGTGCTTTCTATTCAGTTTTTCCCTTGTCTCATTAGTTGTGTCACGATCCTGGGCTGTTTTGGCCAGTGTTTTGTATATTTGAGGGTTTTGTCACTTTATTTGGTGATCCCTGTTTTTTTGGTTTATTGTTCGTTGTTTCCATTTGAGTGTGTTTAATCATGCCCCAGTTTTGATGCTTAGTTTAGTTCCTCCCTCTGTGTTCTTGTTCCCCTTGTTTATGTTCTTCGGTGCACCTGCCTCCTTGTCTTATGTCTGCGCCTCTGTTCCCGTACCTACCTGTTTCCTGTTTTACTCTGTCCGTCTTTGTCTCTTGTGCTCTGTCTTCAGTTTTACTTCCTGGTCTCCTCTGTTGTTATTACTTACAGCTGTGCTTCCTACCTGTTTCCTGTTCCATTTTTAGTCCCAGTGTATATATTGTCTGTGTTTTTCCCTGGTCATGCTCCTGTCAATGATCCCCCACACTGTGTGTCAGCCTTGCCACGGCAGCTGCCCTGCCACCATCTGAGCCTATGGGGATAGGTCTGGGCGGTTTCGAGGAGGGGGGTTCACCGCAGTGAAGGAGGGATTCAAAGCTCGAGAACCACAACGAGATTCCAGCTCCAGTGTTTTTTGCCCTTCTTCCTGGCGGAGGCAGGGCTTTTGCTGTCAGTGCTCTCCGTTGCAGTCTGGGACTGCTCTCCGTCAGTGTCTTTCAACACCTGTTTCCCAATTTTACAAGTGTGAGCTAAACTGACATTTTACCTAGTGCTTTTATTGCTCAGGGAAAGCAGAAAGAAAAGACTTTTTTCTGGCTCACAAACTACTGAGACTTCTTGTTGTATTTTTGAACCTGTGAAAAATCATAGTTTTCCATGTGGTGTTTTTTCAGCCGATGAACTATGTTCCATGTTCTGCTTCTCAGTCACCCAGTAATAAAGCCACTTCATGTTCTACTTCGAAGCTGGATTGTGTTGAGGACATTGCAAGGTTTCTTTCTGAAACTGCCTGTAGAGTTCCACAGCCTGCCGAGCCTGAGTCAGCACCCAAAGTTTCCCAGCAGGTGAATATAGAGACTGCTGATCATGTTTTTCCCGGTCCCACAAAGGCAGCTTTTCTTTCAGCTGTCAGGGACCCAGCAGTCTGTAACCCCTCAGATGACGTGAGAGAGGACTTGATACACAATATGCACCCGTACCCATTCCACTGGTGGGGGTGACCAAGAACTGTCCAAGACTTCAGCCTCAGGAAGCACCAGTGGGCCTTCGTAAGCAGCCCCGGTCATCTGTTGATACGGCTGCATGGCCTGAAGAATGGTTCCAGTCGTCGGAGATCATGGGTGTGTTCAGTGTCCAAGCCAGCTCTACCGTCTTCAGCTGCAGCGTCCTGTCATCTGAGCCTTCAGTGTCTGCAGAGCCTCCATCTGAATCTTTGTCCTCTGCTGAGCATCTAATTCCTCCATTGTTATTCTCTTCAATACCATGTGCCAACACACAGTGCAGAGCAGCTACCTAAACTCTGCTCCCAGTGAGGTAGATTATGTCGTCAGTAGTTTTACATCCTCACTGCGTACGACTTTGGATACTGTGGCTCCTCTGAAAAAGAGAGCCTCAAATCAGAAGTGCCTGATTCTGTGGTAGAAGAGAAGAGAAGAAGACTTTATTGTCATTATATGTAAACATATAACGAAATTTGCGTTCCAGAACACCCATCCAAGAGAAATACAAACACAGAAACAAACAGGGGGGACAGGGGTCTGAGGTCGTGCAGCGGTTTTGCCGGCGCTACAGAAACAGAAAGAGATACACTGGGATAGGTAGGTTAAAAAAAATCATCTGGTACTGTGTTCATTATGAACACCTTACGAGGTTCCAAAAAACACCTCAGCAAAGCAGCAGCACATTTAAAGCCTGGAGAGCACTAGGGTGGGTAGGGGAGGGGCTGCCAGCGGAGCCGAGCAGGATGCTGTGATGGACACACAGCTTCCAGACCAGCAGTTCATCATAATGTTCATGGTAATGGTACAGTCAGCCTTGGTTGCCAGGATACCAGTTCATACAGGTCACAACACGGGGCGGGGGGGAAGAGCATCTGTTTACAAACATCTCCAAGAGGCGATTTAGACAGACAGCATCCACGGCGAGCCAAATTCATAATACTGCAATTGTTTTGGTTCAGGCCGTCATAACTATTTGCTGACAGACTTACAGTTTTCTGGTTACCTCTCAGAAGTCCAATAATCTGAATTTGGTTCGACTCCGCCATGCAGAACAGACACTCCAACACTCCTCCAGATGTAATCCACTTTGATTCAGCTCTACTGAGTCTGACTGAGTTTGTACTGTTTCTGGATCCCTCATAGGCAGCCTTACTACACTGTAAACCCAGATTTGGATTCCACTTAAAAATATTGAGTTCATATTACTTAAAATTGCCCAGAATGTGAACATTACTTGTCAGTGCTGAGTAAGTTGAACTGTTTCGTGTCCTTTCCCATTGTAATTGTGTTTTTAAGTCAAATCAATAGCGTCTACTTAAATGAACCGAGTCCATATTACTTAAACGTCTGCCATTTCACAACATTCATCAATAATTCTGAGTAGACTACTTTTATAATGATCTATCTTATTGTGATTATGTGTTTAAATCCAAACAATTTAATATCACCCACTAAAGATCTAATTTATACCAGTTTCAACAGACTGGACTGATGATCTCTGAACCGTGTGACAGAGCAGAGACGGGAGAGAGCGAAGAGGAAGTATTCACTGAAGCACGCAAGTTGTCCGACCCACATTTGAAGCCGTGGTTGAATGACCAGAATTCAGTGACAAAACTGTAAGTTAAGACCTACGCTGGTTGCATGTCAACTGATAGGTTAAGTAACTAGCGTAATTATTAAGTCAGCAAGATAGTTAACTAGCTAACTTTGCCTAACACTTTCTTAGCAAACGTTAGCCATATTCACTGCTAATGTTATATAGCACTAGCTACCACCAGTAAGCTTTTCTCCTTTTTCTTTTTTATTTGCTCCCAGACCCCTAATGGAAATTGAGCGGAGCCAGATACCTGGAGCAACATTTGAACAGTCCTGTCAAATTGTCCCTTTCAGAAGCTTACAATACATATACAGTATCCTCAGTATATGTATTGTATCTTTAGCTAACTGAAGATGGAGTGGAAGTGTAAATATTGTGGCTTCATTAGTGGGAAGAGGGCGCAGCTATTTAAACACTATCAGTTAAAACACGGAAGTTACACACGAACAGTACCAGTTCCTTGTTTGCACCATGACTGTTTGTGCACATTTAAGTAATTAAACAGCCTTAAAGCACACATATCTCGTGTCCACCCTATAAGATAAGAGATAAGATAAGATAGTGTTTATTTGTCACATGCACAGTTATACACAGTACAATGCACAGTGAAATGTATTTTGTACCTGCAACCATATATACACACACATATAAATAAGAAGAATAAAAATTAAAAAAAAAAAAGTAATTCACACTATACACTATACTCTATATACTATACACTATACACATTTTTTAAATTATGATATTTACACTGTGCAATAATGGTCCAGTTAGGGCTCAGAGTTGAGCAGACGGATGGCTTGTGGGTAAAAACTCTTCTTCAACCTTTCAGTCTTAGCCCTCAGGCAGCGGTAACGCCGGCCTGATGGGAGCAGGGAGAAGAGAGAGTGTCCGGGGTGGCTGGGCTGTTTTAGGACCTTCATGGCCCTCAGCCTGCACTGCTTGGTGTAAATGTCCTGCAGGTTGGGGAGGGTGGTTCTGATGGTCCGTTCAGCTGAACGAACCACCCTTTTTAGGGCCATGAAGTCCTGCTTGGTGCAGTTTCCCATCCAGGTGGTGATGCTCCCACGCATGATGCTCTCGATGGTGCAGGTGTAAAAGTTCCTGAGCACCTTGAGTGGGAGCTTGAAGTCTCTCAGCCGCCTGAGGAGGTAGAGACGCTGTCTGGCCTTCTTCACAGTGATGTTTATGTGATGAGTCCAGGACAGGTCCTGTGAGATGGTCACTCCCAGGTATTTGAAGGTGTCCACTCTTTCCACCTCAGCACCACTGATGACAAGTGGATGGTAGTCCCTCTGCTGCTTCCTGCTGAAGTCCACGATCAGTTCCTTTGTTTTGCTGACGTTGAGCAGGAGGTGGTTCTCCTGGCACCAGTTCTCCAGGCGGGAGACCTCTCTCCTATAGGCTGTCTCCTCATTGTGAGAGATTAGTCCCACAACAGCAGTGTCGTCAGCAAACTTGATGATGACGTTGGACTCTGACGTGGCCTCGCAGTCATGGGTGTACAGTGAGTACAGCAGAGGGCTGAGCACACAGCCTTGGGGTTATCCAGTGTTGAGGGTGAGGGAGGATGAGGTGAGGTGACCCACTCGTACCACCTGTGGTCTGCTGGTCAGGAAGCTGTGAACCCACCTGCACAGGGATGGGCCCAGGCCCAGGTCCAGCAGCTTAGAGACCAGGCTGGAGGGAACTATGGTGTTGAATGCTGAGCTGTAATCTACAAACAGCACTCTCACATAGTTCCCCTTACCAGTGTCTATGTGTGAAAGGGTCTTGTGGAGGAGGAAGGATATGGCGTCATCTGTGGATCTGTCTGGCCGGTATGCAAACTGTAGTGGGTCGAGGGTGGTGGGCAGTGAGGAGGTGATGAATGTCTTGATGAGTCTCTCAAAACACTTCATCACCACAGAGGTGAGTGCTATGGGCCTGAAGTCATTGGGGCTGCTGGGGTGTGGTTTCTTTGGGACAGGGACTATGATGGACTTTTTAAAGCAGGTGGGAATCACACACAGTTTCAGTGAGAGGTTGAATATCACTGTAAACACAGGTGCCAGCTGGTCAGCGCAGGTCTTAAGGACACGTCCGCTAATACCGTCTGGTCCAGCCGCTTTCCTGGTGTTTACACGTCTAAACGCCCTCCTCACGTCGCGCTCCGTCACAGTGAGTGTCTCCGCCCCTCCGGCCGGGAGCGCAGCGGGCTGTCGGCTTCCCGACTCAAAGCGCGCAAAGAAGATGTTGAGTTCATCAGCCAGAGAAGCGTCGGCACTCACCGGGGGTGAGTGTGGTGCTTTGTAGTCCGTGATGGTGCGTAGTCCCTGCCACAGTCCCCTAGGAGGTATAAGGTACCACCTTCTGTCAAATGCATGTCAAGATCTTATCAGTAATAGATAAAGATCTATAGCATAGATAAGATAAGCAATTTTCATATAGATGACGTCATATTTTTAATTGAATGTAGATTATAAAAATTGATAATATTATGTAAGGGGTATATGGAAATGAATGTCAGGGTTGGTGCTTATGTGTCACTATAGGGGAGGTGGGTGAAAGTATACATAAATATATATATATATTTATATATATATATATATATTTATATATTTATTTTAATTGGGTATTTTCTTTTTATTTTGTAAACATAAATAAATAAAAAGGCACAGGACTTGTCATTTCATTTGTGTGAGACATTACAGCATGTATAGTTTGTTTTTTTTCTTTTCATTTTTCATTCAGCTATGACTGAACCTTTTGCTGGTGGACCACATTGGAAATCTTTACTTAATTTTATTTGTATATGTTTAATTCCGTCTAAAAAAATGAATGAAATCAAGATTCGTTTTAACCCGGTTTTCGCAAAGACAGCACCAGGACACCGTTAGTGAGCCTACTGAGACCTCTGTGTGCACCGTGAATGTGATCAGAATTAGGTCAGACAGAAAGGTCGGCAAGCCTGAACTTTCGCCCCTCCTCCCTTCCTCTCTGCCCCCGCCTCTCTCTCTCTCTCCTGCTCCCTCCTCTGCTCCTCCTCCTGCTCTCCTCCTGCTCCTCCCCCTGCTCCTCTCCTGCTCCTCCTCCTCCTCAGTTAGGGTTTTGTGTTTAATTTCTTCTGAGGAAAAAGAAAAATTAAAAAATGAAATTGTAAATTAAAAAATATAATGAAAATAAAAGCAAATAAAATAAATAAAAAGAAGAAAAGCAAATGAAAATATATAAGCAAGAAAAATAAAAGTAAATGACAAAAACTAAAAAGTAAATGAAACTAAAAAATGAAGCAAATAAAATTGAAAATTAAAAATAAAATTGAAAATTAAAAATAAAATTGAAAATTAAAAAATAAAATTGAAAATTAAAAAATAAAATTGTAAATTAAAAATAAAATGTAAAAACTAAAATGTAAAAAATACAATTGAAAAAAATAAAAGTAAATGAAAAAATGAAAGCAAATGAAATGTAAATTAAAAAAATAAAATTGTAAATGGTAAATTAAAATTTAAAAAGTAAACTAAAAATTAAATTTTTAAAAAGTAA